>NW_016820792.1:2040434-2067785 GCF_001698545.2 Rhinopithecus bieti | reverse complement strand
AAAAAAAAAAAAAAAAAAAAAAAGAATCAATGCTTGTTCTGTTAAAAAGAAAAAAAGGAATAGTCTTTCAATGTTCTTTGCTTGTTATATCATCCTCCTTGTCATACAGGCTTAGTAAACAATTTGCACAGCTTGCTGATGACTTGTGTGCTTCAAGTCAGTGGTGAAGCTGAAAACAGAAGCCTTATCTCTGATCTTCAGAGATAGACTTAGATTTATTATTTCCGTCAGAATTAATATGTAGCTGAAAAGGCGTAATTGAGAATTGAAAAGATTTTACTGCTGAAGTTAGGAGGCAGGCGTCAGTGAAAGGAAATATTAATTTAGTTCCTGACTTATGGGCACTGATATTGGGTGCTTCATATGTAATCCTTGGTTATAAATGGTTATTCTTTGTTACAATGCTTATTCTTTTTTATAATTTTTAATAAATGGTTATTCTGTTTTATAGGTGAGAAACTTGAGGCTCAGAGAGTCAGTAACTCATCCAAGTTCATATGTCTAAACAATGTAGACTCAGGTCTACGTGACTCTGAAACATGTGATGCAGGATCAGGCCCCCCTGCAGTTACACTTCACCACTGAGGACTACAATATGAACCTGAGGTTGAAATGCCAGTCTTATTCCACATTTATGCAGTGTCCCCACTGATGGGGGTACCACATACCCGATCCAAACCGAGACACCTTTGAGAGTGAAAGGAGTTATTAATCTGTATGCTGGGACAATAGCATATTATTAACTAGGACTGCTCCAGTGACATGGGGACCTACTATGATCATCCCCAACCCCCAAGAATTTCTTGGAAGAGGGTCGCTTAGCAACACAAGGGAAGCGTCCTGGTCAGGGCATCTGCTTCCCCAGAGCAACCACTGACATGTCTACCGTGTTTACTTGTTAGAAAGAAGTAACAAGGGAAGGAAACAGGCAAGGCATTTTACAATTCACCATCAAATGAGTGCTGGGACCATATTTTTTGCTTCAAAAACATTAGTCAAAACAATTCAGCTGTAGTCCTGGTATCATAGAACACACATATCCTAGCTAATCTCAAATGCAGTAGTTTATCCGTTTATTGTCCACAGAAGAGCTTCTAATTATAGGCCTGTGCCAGATTCTCCTTATCCTGTGGTGTCTCTGGGGCAGCGTACGTGGGCATGCAAATGGGACAAGAAGAATTCTGATTCCTCACGCCTATTTAAACATCCCCTGGAAGTTGTGAAACTCCTATTCTGGGTTCACGCCACAAACATGATGTGGCTAATTAAAGAGTCTAAAATCAAAAGAACCACAGCTCCTTCTTTCAAAACACGGTACTTCTCTTCCTCTTTCTGCTCCTCCTTCTTCTCTTATAGAGCTCTTACTACCAAAGTACATGCAAATTAGACATGCATTACTGGAAAAAAAACTGGAGGAAAAGGAGCTGATGACTTTAGTGGGGCAGAAGGTCCAAATATGGGGCAGGAATCCAGCCCCACACGACTCGCTTATTTGAATATCCCCTGCTATTCATATTCTACTCACCTCCTGCCCCCCAAATTTCTGCTGGGCACCTGCCAAAGCTCTGATGTATGAATCTAAATTTGATGTTCAGCACACATATTTCTTCCCATTCATGAAGATCCATGACTACAAAGACTAGGAAATTAGAATCTAGGCCCCAGACCTCGCTTTGGACTACAGTATTTCCATATATTGGCTCAGGGATACTTAGAGGGCTGGATTTGCGATGTCACGCCTGAGAGCCTGCTGGTTGTCAGCGGGGGTCTCCTTCTTGGCTGAGGAAGGCAGTGGCTCAGAGACCCACTCTTTGTCTGAGGTCACACAGACTCTTGGCAGCGGACCTCTTCAGTTCAGGCTTGCTTGCTTCTGGAGTCCTGCCAAGCCTCACACTAAGAAAACGACGGCATTTAATTAGAGGGAAACACCTCGTGCTACATGAAAGAGAAGGGAGAAATGGGAAAAATTAATTCATTGCTATGTAATAGGTGTAAAACACTTTAAATACGTAGAGGTTGCCATTTAGCTGAAAAAAAAAAGTCAGCTTCTTATTAGACAGCGGTGTAGATAGATATCTTGACAGCTTTTGCACTTTGGTAGCAGCCTAGGCCAACATGGACACTAGAAAGTCCTTGCAATAAACCTCTGAGCTTTGCCCTATTAAAAATGTCAGACTAATAAATCACATTTTTTAATGACCAAGGAGGGAGGAGATCAATAAGCTCTAGGAAGCCATCTACAGAAGTGTCATCTGGTGCTATTTAATGTAGGCTCACTAAAGGTGGCAAAGATGTCACAACCATCTACAGTTCAATGTTAAGATCCACATTAGAACATGAAAGTTATATTAACTTTTAGGCCAGGAATCTTGGAGGAAACTCTCCTATTTTTAGGCACTATTTAGTCTTTCAGATTGTGTATGTGTTTATAAATAGCCCTATATTTTCAAGTTGTTTTCTGTCTTCCGAATCTTTAAAATGTAGAAAATAATGTTTTTATCGGTTCTATTAACCAGAGCTTTTAAAAACATTTCTGAATATGGCAATTATTTAGCATATTGAAACCACAACAGGAAGTCAACTAAACAAAAGGGTGAAATTTACTGTTGAGGCAATGAATGGAAGAGTATACCCAATAGACCTGCAGGCTTCAGTGTTAGCAAAGATCAAACTGTCAAACTCAAAGAAAAATAGATCCCTTAAAAGAAATAATCCAAGGCTCATCTTTATTCTTAGGGGCTTTTTCTTCTCTCTTTCTCATACCTCCCTACTCCTGAATTATATAATCATTCACAGACATTCTCACTGGAGGGGAAAAAAGCTAAATTTGACATCTTTTATAAGTTATTCATTTTAGCAAAAGTTTCAAAATTGCCTTATTTAATGAGTTTCTCTTCACCAGTACAAAAGATATAAATAAGACACAGTGATGGGCAGTAAAGGAAGGTCTTTTGAGGTCTTGGTCAGACTGTTTAGGAGGGATTGAAGACCACTTCTGATGCTCACTCTAAAAGAAATATTTTAAGCAAACCATAAAAGTGGGCTTGACCCTTCCATGGGCCCATCATAAATCAATTGTTAAAGCAAGGGTGAAAACTGGGGAGGAGGTCAGAGGTGGGAGAGAGGCCACAGAGAAAGGACAGTGTGAGAAACTAGAGCGAAACCAGAGAAGAGAATAGGGTAATCTTTTGGTTAAGCAGCATCATTAATTCAGAAATTGTGTTTGTGCTGCTTAGAACTGTACACCAATGAAATTATAGCCATATGCAAAATTCCCATAGCAGAACCTAAAACCTAGGGTTGTTTTAACTCTAAGGCTCCTGTTCAGCAACAGGTAGATTGAAACTTGGTTAAAAGTAAGTCAATCTACCCTAAGTCCTTGGGAAAATTACTCCAAATATACAGGAAAGTTTATGCCACTATTTCCTATGTGTCATTAAAAGATACACCTTAAGATGAGTGGGTGGTATTCAGACATAAATACCTCACTCATGGTATCTCAAAGCATGTCAGTTTTGCCATAGTCTGAGAAAGGCAGCCTTTAACTTTTTGCCAAATTGATCTTACACTCACAAGGAAAAGCTTCGTGATAACCCCTTCGTTAGGAGAAAAGAATATAGAATGACAAGTTAGTGTGTTGACTAATCTAAAAAATAAAAACTTCTGCTTTTGTAGAAAATTTTGTATCAAATGTAGAGTTTGAATGATCTACATATCTAGTCATTTGTTTCCTTAGGGTGGAATCAAGTTTGAAGCCCAGACAATTAAACCGATTCACATTTAAATGAAAGGTGGCTCGATTGATTTGCAATGACACAATTTATTTGGTAATAATGACATTCCTTGCATTTGGCCAAGAAAACAATGGTTGATTTATTTCCTAATAACAAAGACAAATGGCCCTTCTGCTCCAACCTCTTCCTTATTCTCAGTGGTTTAGGGGCAGGTTGTCAGTGGACTCTGCTCTGTTCTCTATCTTGCTCGAGAAGGATTCTAAACAAAATCTTTTAGAAACATGCCCAGAAAAGTCCCAATAATGGAAACTGGACAGTTGCACACATACCTGCAAGTTTTAAAGAGCCATGTGCTTTTTTTTTTCTACTTGCAATTGCACAACTTGGTATCGAAAACAAAGGGTTGTGCTAGAAAAATTACACACCTTATGCAAAGCACCTTGATGTTGTCATTTGCAAAGATACAGCTCTGGTTAACATATGTTTTTGAGACTAATCTTAGAAGACTCAGATAAATAGGGGTGAATATAATGATGGCATCATTATTATAATGATAATGCTCGTATTTTAAAAAATTATTCTTTAAAAATGGTCCAATGTTTAATGCAAGTGTTTCACTTTAAATAGAAGTTTTAAATGCAAATACAAGTGGAACAACTGGGAAGTGTCTATTTCAGCTTCACAAGTAATGATAAAAAATAATAAAAAATAATAATATGAAGACAAACAGATAAAATAAATCCATTTTAAGTAAATATGTGGTTCTTATTTTTGTGTGACAGAATCACAGTACTAAGCTGATTTAAAACAAGTTTTCTATTTTATTTTAATGTATTTTTAAATGTTCAGAGAAAGCAGGGTGGTTACTTGGGGCCTTTAAGAAACAAAGTCCTTGAGTGACCTAGAGAATGTCCTGGGGCCAACTAGACACAGCAGGCTTTTCTCTGTGAGGGAGACCCTGGCCAGGGGAAAAGAGGCCAAGGAAAGCAAGTGAGTTGGAGTGGTGTCCTAGTGTGGTTTGCAGAAGATCTTTTTCCTGAGCAGGAAAAGTGCAGTAATGTGAAAGGTAAAGGGGAGTGTATAACCTTATCTTTATTCCTCTCTGAAAACAGAGAAACCTTTCCATTTTGACACTGAAAGGTTGCTGGGAACCAACACAGGTAGCTGTTAGAAGAGCTGAGAGAAGAACCAAGGTGGCAAATTGCTCCTTGCTTTCCAATGCAACATTCGTTCATTCAACAAACAAATCCCTACTATGTGCCAACGGTGGTGGGACAGGTGACCAAAGCACAGGGACTAAAGAGAAAGCGAAAGCACACTTGTGACAGTGATGGGAGCTGAGGAGGAGATAAATAGAGCAATGCCACAGAGCAGGAACAGTGAAACTCAGAGGTCTACAGTCAGATAGGTGACCTATGTGAAAAGGTGCCAGGGAGGCCTCGTAGAAGGAAGCCTGCTGTTTAGCTCAAGCAAAGAAAACATTTTAAAAGAAAAAGTTTTAGCTTGGGCAAGATGGTAACACCATGGCTCTACAAAAAAATACAAAAATTAGCCCATTGTGGTGGCACATACCTGTAGTTCCAGCTACTTGGGAGGCTGTGGTGGGAGGATCACCTGAGCCCAGGAGGCAGAGGTTGCAGTGAGCCATGATTGCAGCACTGCGCTCCAGCCTGGGAGACAGAGTGAGACTCTATCTATAAAAGAAGAAGTTAAAAAAAATCAGAGAGGTTTAGCATACAATGAACAACCAAATGTATGACTACAATTCATAAGCAATGATAAGTGCTAACATACTGTCATTTGGGCTTCCGGTTAATTTCAATGAAAGAAATAAGGATCATGTATTAGAGCTTAAGTCCTTTTTTATTCTTTTGGCTTTATGTTCTAATACCCCTCCCTTCTTTCCTCCCTCCCTGATGGAGACAATCACTATAGTGACTTTGGGCTTATTCTTTCAGTCCTTGTTGCTACACATATATGTGCTGCCTGACAGCAGCATTACTTTGTGTTCTTAAAATGTATATAAATTGCACCATTCTGTATGTAAAATTCTGTTATTTGCTTTTTTATTTAGCAGTATGTTTTGAGAGTTATCCATGTTAATTTTATGGATCCAATTCATTCATTTTGTTGGCTGTGCAGTATTCCATCATATATCGTAACTTATTCTGATTAATGAGAATTTGAATTTTAACAAATTTTACTGTCACACAGCATGCCTCACTCAACATTTATGTATATGTCTCCTTGTGCACAGATGCAAGGGTTTCCTTAAGAATTATACCCAGAAGTAGAATTGCTAGACGGATGTAGGATATTGGGTAGACACCAGATGTTCCAGATACTGACGAACTGTGTTCCAAAGTGATTGAACACATTATAGTCACTTTAGGAGTGTGAGGCTTCTCCTTTACCTGATGCTTGCCAACATCTGATATCGTACATCAATCTTATTGTTACAAAATGATATTCTTTTTTTCACATTGTCATATGAAAACTATATTATTTCTCTGATTACCAGTGAGGTAAAATTATTTTCCATACATGTATTGGTCATTTAGTTCCTTTGTTTTGTGAATTCCCTATTTCTATCCTTTGCCGAATTGTCTATCAGATGTTTCACATTTCTTTTTTTTTTATACTTTAAGTTCTAGGGCACATGTGCACAATGTACAGGTTTGTTACATATGTATACATGTGCCATGTTGGTGTGCTGCACCCGTTAACTCGTCATTTACATTAGGTATATCTCCTAATGCTGTTCCTCCCCCCTCCCCCCACCCCATGAGATTTCTCACATTTCTCCTTATTAATTTGTATCAGCTATTTACACATTCTGGATTCTGAGATCATATATACACATACACACACAACATATGCACAAAGACACATATATGCACATATGCGTATTTAAAATTCTACTAAGCACATAAAAGAAGACCTAGATTAATGGAAAAAAAAATCAAGACCTTGGAGAAGCAAATAACATTCTAAAGGTGTAAATCATTCTCAAATTAATCTATTCATTTAAGAAAATTCTAATAAAATTCAAACAACATTTTTTTGTAGCGTGGAACACAGAATCCACATATTAGAGTAAAAGAAAATCAAGAACAACTGAGACAATCTTTAAAACTGAGAAAAGGCAGAAAGTGTGTTCTATAAGGAGATAAGAATTATTGTAAATTATAGTTACATATAACTGTAATCATATGTGCAACATATGCACATATATTAATAGATTATATATACACATACACAATATACACACAATATATATGTGTGTATATATCAGTGTATATCTGATCTATAAAGAGTCATCCCTCGATATTGTGGGAAATTTGTTCTAGGGCTCCTCATTGCTACCAAAATCCAAGGATGCTCAAGTCTCTGACATAAAATGGTGTATGTAGTATTTGCATATAATTTATGCACATGCTGCAATATATTTTAAATTATCTGTATATTACTTATAATACCTAATTCAATGTAAATGCTATGTAAATACTTGTTATACTGTATTGTTTAGGGAATAATGACAAGAATAAAATATGTACAAGTTCAGTACAGACACAATTCTTTTTTCAAATATTTTAAATTTATCCTTGACTGAATCCATGGATGCAGAGCCTATGGATATGAAGGGCTGGCTGTCCTAATATATATGTATTCAGTAAGGTGAGCAACCACAAACTTAACATACAGAAAAGTTAATAGCATTAATTTATATACATAGTAATCAATGAGCTAGAAGATATAATTGAGGCCTCATTTGCTAGGTAACATAAACATATAATAAATACTCAAATAAGTTTATTGAGAAATACTGATAAATTTAAAATTCTACTAAGGACATAAAAGAAGATCTAGATTAATGGGGAAAAAATCAAGTTGTTGGAAAACAAATAATATTCTAAAGATGCAAATTATCCTCAAATTAACCTACAAATTTAATAAAATTCTAATAAAATTCAAGCAATATTTATTTTGTAGCATGGGACACAGAATCCACATATTAGAGTAAAATAAAATCAAGAACAACTAAGACAACCTTCAAAACTGAGAAAGGAGGCAGGGCACTGTGGCTCATGCCTGTAATCCCAGCACTTTGGGAGGCCAAGGTGGGTAGATCACGTGAGATCAGGAGTCGAGACCAGCCTGGCCAACATGGCGAAACCTCATCTCTACTAAAATACAAAATTAGCCAGGCGTGGTGGTGCACACCTGTAATCTCAGCTATGCGAGAGGCTGAGGCAGGAGACTCGCTTCAACCCAGTAGGTGGAGGTTGCAGTGAGCCTAGATCGCGCCACTGCACTTCAGCCTGGGTGACAGAGCAAGACTCTGTCTCAAAAAAAAAAAAAAGAAAAGGAAAACAAAACAAAACAAAACTGAGAAAGGAGAGGAAGCATGTCCTGTAAGGAGACAAGAATTATTGTAAAGTAGAGTAATGATATCTATGTGCATTGGTAAAAGATACACAAGGAGACATTGGTCCTCAGTGTATCTCCACAAACTTTTGTTATAAAACATTCCTATATTCTATACTACTACTTATTTAGCCACTAAATAATTCATTCTATAATTTTAAAATAAAATTTTAAAGAGCAATTTTAGGTTCACAGCAACATTGAGTGAAAGGTACAGAGAATTTCCATATCCCCCCACCCCTACAAATGCTCAGCCTCCCCATTATCCACATTCGCCACCAGAGTGCTGCATTTGATACAATTCATGAGCCTACTTTGACACATCATTTTAATTCTTTAATTTTAAATAAATAATTCTACTTTAAAGAGAGAAAGAAGCATCATAGTCTGGCTGATATCTTAAAGTTTCTAAGACACAGGAAGAGCCATTGCTCTCTTGAACCAAGAAAACACCATCTTCTACCGGCTGACTAAAGAAATACAGGAGGAATTAACTAGCTTCTCTAGGGCTGTTTCCTTACATGTGACAGCTGGTTTTACATGAAGATATTACACTCAAAGAATCATATAAAACATATTTTTTTTTCAAATACTATCCTCATAGTATCTATACTACAAACTAGGTGTTACCATCTCCATCGAACAGATAAGAAAGCAGAAGCTCAACAAGGTAAGATACTTTTCCCAGAACACAAGGAGAAAGGGCAGAATCAGAACTCCCAGTTAGTTCTAGAAAACTCCAATCCTACACCTGCCATCTTGCTTGATGCCCACTGTCAACTCCACTTACACTAACCCTGGTCTCACTCAGAGAGTTGCAGCCATTGATGACTTGGAGTTCCGTAAGACTGGGATTCAAGAACTATAGAACACAATTCCCTAGAACTCAGAGTGGTTTGCCTGTGGCCCCGTGACTTGGGGTGCCCAAGCCTCCCGGGCTGCACCATTTCAACATGTCCTTGGAGCACGTTAGTGATACTTCATTTTGCTTCTGCTTAACTTCAAGGATTTCATGTGCTTATGTCAAGTATCAGTTGCATGTTCCTGCAGTTTAAACAAGTGTAGTGTCATAACAAGAGTAAACCATTAGTGCAATGGCAGTAGGAATCAGTAGCCTGAAAAAAGAGTAGGGAAGTAGTGATCAAGGTATCTTCTACCCTATTGTTTTAATTCACTTGGTCCCTGGAACTCTAGTTTCTTTTCCACTCCTTGATCATGGGAAGCTCTTTTTTTTCCCTGCTCAACAAGGTCTTTATATTTACTGTTCCTTCGGCCTTAAAACTGATCTACCAATCTGTGGATGGCTGCCTGTTGTTCTTTAGGTCTTGAGTCAAATAGCAGCATCTCTGAAAAGCCTGCTATAATCACCCTTGGTCACAAGGCTCTAGTTACTCTCTATCATATCCCCTGGTTATTTCTTTTCAACCAGTTATCTCAATCTGACATCATCTTATTGATTCATTGTCTTGAAGCTAATACTTCTTGCTCTCTGTTAAATACCCAGAACCTAGACTAGAGCCTAGAAAATGATGGTAGCTCTGTAAAAATGTGTTAAATAAGTCATCGAGGGAGTGAGCAATCTTTACTAGAGATAGAGAAATGATCAGAAAACCTTTTCCGGCTACATTTCCAAGAAAGAGATTTAGCAATGAAAATGGGTGGTCTGACATACTTTTATTCAGTTCCAAAGCCCTGGTCAGTAAATACTGGTTTCAGAGGCCAAAGAAACCTGAGACTTGACTGGCTCTGGGCTTGCATTGCAGCTCAGAAAACCCCCACATGCAAGCAGAACAGGGGTTATTTGGACCCCCCTCTCTGCTCCTTTGGCATGCGTTCTGGGCCCTGTAAAGGTTGCCATTTACTGGGTTTTGTCAGATCAACACAAAGTAAATATTTTCAGTTCCTGAATGCTGGTGAGAGCATGGGAGGGATCAAGTGACGGTGCCTGGGAGTAAACTCGATCTCCGTGCAACAGCAGGCTCAGTTCCATGCTCTCTACAGAGCCAGGCCGATTAGTGGCACATGGCTAGGGCTAAGTTCCTCCAGCAGCCCTGTGACACGCAGGAAGAAGTTTATGCAGCTCTATGAAAGAAATCAACACCAGTAACAAATCAAGTGTCGGTGCATGCTCCATGGCTTATAAATACCCCTAACCATATAGAGATGCTGGTGGATCACACAGCATGAGAACAGAAGGGTGGTGGGGAAAGACACACAGCAAGTCAGGAAGAGGAGCTAAAACAGTTCTGCCGGATGATCATAAAGGAAAAGAAAATGTTTGTTGCCCTGAGCTCAAGTATGTGAAAATCACACTGCTCCATAGAGTAAGAACTACCTATAAAAATTACCAAAAGTTGTGACTATTTACTCCTGCAACAGAACCAGATTCTGGCATCTGTCTGAACCCAGGAAGAGTAATATGCCCTGAAGCTTAGAGTCCGATCGCTGTTCTCGTGCAGAGTGGGTGGTAGCTAAGCCCTCCAAGATGCTCTGTTCCTCTTGGCCAACAGGAGAGAATATTAGGGCTTGCCCAAACAGGCCCCAACAAGGCACTTTTATTTAGTTTCTAGCATGATTAATCTAATTTGTTTTAGGTTCTGGGAAACTGGCTATACTACAAGGTAGCTTTCTGGAAACTTATGAAAACTTACATCCAAAAATTCTTGTGCAAATTAGACATTAATGGGCCAATTGTACATGTTTCAAATCAGCAAGCTGCTCCATAGATGAAATTGATCTATTTAGAAAAGGTTTAGAATTTAGAAAAAATTAGGTTTCAGGAAAATAGTATACCTTCTTTTAAACCTTTCTTTCCCAGGCTCACTTTTAAGGGATCATTGTAATTCCCCACTAAGAAAGTCACTGTATCTATCATCAGAATGGTGGTATCAGATGGCACCCCCATCTGCTGATGTGTAAGGATTTTGAAGGATTCGCTAATCTTAGAGAAGCCTCTCTCTTAGACTGCTTTCTGTGTGGGAGTGCAGGCAGTGGGAGAGCCCCAGAGGTGGGGCATGGCTCTGGAGTGGAAGCAGCCAGTCCTGCAGAAGCAAAGGGCAGAAAGGGAACAGAGCTCACAGCATAGAAAATAGTTTCCTAGATGAATTAAATCATTCCCCTAGAGAAACATGGCCCAAAATCTGATGAGAAAGCCAGTTAGAAAAGCTCCGTCTTCTGATTTGTGGTCCACAGCCATCTCAATTCTGTAGTGCAGGCAGTCTGATAGGGTAGTCCCAATGGGTTCAATTCTAGAAGACACCAGATTGAAACTGGTCCAATCAGCTAGTTTTAAGACATAGGTTTTCCAACCCAGGACTTCATATTCCATCCTTGCCCTCCAAAATCCAGAAACCAGTTTTTAAAATACTTATTTCTATCTTCTGAAAGTAGATTGTAAACCCAAACCAAACCTCTAAAAGGATCCGCAGACTAAGGCCTTCTCTACTTACCCTAGACCTCTTAGCTGTAGGTAGAAATAATGTAGGCTTTTCAGATACTTAAAAACATGTCCCACTCAGGAGATGGCTCCAGATAAGATCTTTTGGCAGGTGCCTATTAGGCTCAATTCCATGGCTTTCCTCCAAGATGATTTTATTTTTAAACAGAATCAAATTTTATGCTGTAGCCTTGCTAGGAATATAGTAGATGAAACTGTTCTTTTCTCAAAACAGCTTTCTTGTAACATATTTAAACTTTCTTTCTTGTCTATGAAATAACTCAAAATGGAATTCTCTTTACAGTGGAGCTTTGTTTTAAAGTAAGAAAGATCTTACCCCCTCTATCCATGCTACGGGCAGAAGAGATTGTTTAAAAATCCTTGACAATATTAAATGTGGGATGTAGTGCTCATTGAAATTATACTTTATCTTTGTTCAGATGCATAGCCCAAGAGACACAAATGTCATAATCAAAGCATTATAGTAGCTTCTATTTGAAAGATCTGGTGTTAAATGTTGTCATTTATCCTCAAGATCATGAGTTTATTCATGTAAATTAACACTGTTCATGTGCTCCAGTTTCTGATCAAACTTTTGGAAATCTATCAAAATATTTGAAAAACTTATTTGAGTGGTAAACTGAATATTATAGGTCAACTTCTGATATCCAAGTGAAAGACATAGAAGCCTTAAAATAAGGAAAAACATATCTACCATGAGAAGTTTGTTCTTAGCACAACCATGAGGATCAAGTTTGAAGAATGCTCTCCATTGGGACTATATGTCCATAAGAACTACAGTTCCTCAAAATCATCTAGCTCTCTGTGGCCCTCAGGTGGTATCTGGTCATTCTGGCCATAGACTAGCTACAGAACTAGCTTTCAAAAAGCAGTTCATCTCAACCAGTTTCAAGATTAAATCAGAAGATAAGATCAGATCCAATTTACCTGCAAAATCTCCATTCTAGCATTTAACAATGCACTATAGTTACTCAGTCTGTCTGTCAGCTTGTCAAATAAGTTCATTTAGCTAAGAAAACAGGTGAGTTTTAATCTCTTCTGTAAGGGCCATGACAATAGTAAGCTCCGTGGTGTGTTCACATGCATGCGGGCTCTGGAGTTTTAATTTGCTTTCCTTCAGTAGAATGTAAGCTTCACTGAGGGCAAGAATCTCTGCCTTGTTTCCTTGTTTGTTTGTTTGTTTGTTTGTTTTCCCTACTGTTCTTTTCTCAGACACTAGATCAGAGCCTGATATGCAGTAAGCACTCAATAAATATCTGGTGAATGAATGAATGAATACTCAAGCATAGGGTTTCTGCTCTGTGTGGTTGGCTGGGGGATTCCACGCCCACTATTGGGACACCCTCCTTGGTTACAGTGCAAAGTGTGCATCTCTTTCGATACTTTATTTTTTACTTTGGAGATTTGTTTCTAAAAGGCAGGCATGTGTGCTTCCTTTCCTCTAGTCATAAACAATAGAAGTAGACCAATGTTATGAACCTCGCTTTCAAGGAAAGAGAAAATGTGTCTGCTGCTCTTGAACTTCCCAGGGATACTTACGTTAGACAGTATAGCCAGGCAACCAATACGTCTTGCTTCATATGATTTAGAAAAATATTCCCAGCAAATATTCTCTGTGACTGCAGAGTTCATAGCTTTTTTTTTTTTTTTTTTTTTTTTTTTTAGTTTCCTCTGCTCAATACCCAGGACAGAAGAAAGCAAGGGTAAAATGCCACATGATTCATTTTACTGGGTCTGTCTTGATTTGACCAGGACAGATGAAATCTTGCACTCTCCACCTACCGCTACAAGGAAAGGTACTACATGAATGGACTTCCCAGGCCAATGCTGGCCTCTACTGGTGTGGAGGCAGAGAAAATCAGAAGGCCACTGGAAAATGGTCCTTCATTCCAACCAAGATGGCAGCCTGGGGCAGAAACATACAGTCACCTGAGAGTGCTTTGGTTTCTCAACATTTCAGGAACTAACATGAACTAACATCCACCTTCTATTATCTCCTGTTAGAGATACGAACACATTCAGGTAGAGAGCCAGAATCGATTTGCTGCAGTTTTTCTATAAAATTACCAAAAGAGATGGGAACAGAACAATGACCAGTTGACTTTAGATCTCACTGCCTCAGTATAGAGCCTGGCATATTAACAGATGCTGGCCAATGTTTGTTGAATGCTAGAGTGACCAAGAAGTCCTGGTTTGCCTGGAACTTTCTCAATTTTAGTAGCAAAATTTTTATGTCTCAGGAAAATCTTCTGTCCAGGTCAAACTGGGATAGTTGGTCACTCTATTCAGAATGCCACGGTGATGCATGGATTTACAGAACTCTGAGTTAAGGTCAGGTTACCTCTTGCAAATCAGTGCAGTGTACCAAAATGCCTGTCATAAGTTTGTTTGTAAAAAGCAAACAAGCAAAAATTGTTCTATTAAAACATCAACATATTTTGAACTATGTGAAAATACTTTGTTTCTTTTTTCAAATACCTGTCAGAATAGTCAGTTAGCACACAAGACTAAAAGATGGTGAACAGAAAAGAACAACATCAAATAAGAAGCATGACAAATGATTTTGGTTACAGAAGCAAACATATTGCTTTCATTTCCCCAAACTGTTACCTGTCAAGTAACTTATTACAGACACAATAGGGTCAGGGCTGTAGGCTGGATATTGTGATATGAAAAGATAATTTTAAAAAAATGCTAGGAAACAAGGAACATTAAGTATTTCCTTACTCTTCCTTTCAAAAACAAAACTAAAAGAAATTTGTCAAAAGAAATATCCCATCATTGTTTTAAATACGTTTTGCGTGTTTAGAATTTCCCCCAATAAAATGCCACAGAGAAGAATGCACATTTTACAGTCCTAAACATATTTAATATACTGTTTTTACAACAGCTGTTGCTTTCACAGAACTTTAACCCTGCTGTGTAAATGCATCACCAGGAAAATACCCAGGTTGTCATGGAGACAACCTCAGCACAGAGCCCTTTGCTCCGTTGAACTGGTGTCAGCTTTCAGCCTCCCTGCATTCCAGTCTGGCATCAACCCCAGGCTACAGCTCAGACTTCATTAGAGGTCCTGATGAAGGACAGCGAAGGAATCCGAGGCAATTACTAGAACTGTAAGACCTCTTTCCATCAACACACCTGATGGGAGAACTAAAAAATTAATTCCAGAGGGAGTGACGGTATTAATCAAGATTTTCTGGCATCTTCCTTCAAGAACCCTAGATAGACTCAGCTGTCTGTTCTAGCCAATTTTAGGCCCATCCATTGTCTTAGCAGGGAGAGATAGTGTTACAGCTGACATTTGGAAGATTATTTAAAGTATCACATGGCAAATGTTACAAGTGTAAGGCCAAATTTTCAGTGTTGCTAAGTTAGTGAAATTTCTATCACTACTTGAAGAAAAGAACAGTAGTTGCATTGAATCCTTCCTGTTGGTAATTCATGATAACATTTTATAAAAAACATTGAATATTTGACTTTAAACAAAACTGAGTTTAAAGGAGTGGCACAAAAAATGATGAATAGAGTAAAATGATGATCACACAGTTCTTGTAAAGTATTGCAGAAAAGACAAAATGAATTTTTTAGCCTGGGGGACTATTTTAGAAAGCAAATTAAAACAAAGTTTTCTAAAGCAACTTGGTTTTATGGTCTCATAGGTACAAGTGAGTTATGTTTCTGTTTTTTTTTTTTTTAGAAGGAGTCTCGCTCTGTCGTCCAGACTGGAGTGCAGTGGTGCTATCTCTGCTCATTGCAAGCTCCGCCTCCCGGGTTCACGCCATTCTCCTGCCTCAGCCTCCTGAGTAGCTGGGACTACAGGTGCCCGCCACCATGCCCAGCTAATTTTTTGTATTTTTAGTAGAGACGGGGTTTCACCGTGTTAGCCAGGATGGTCTCTATCTCCTGACCTTGTGATCTCCCAGCTTGGCCTCCCAAAGTGCTGGGATTACAGGTGTGAGTCACTGCGCCCGGCCGAGTTGTTTCTTTTATCCCTGAAAAGTTCTTAAATTTGGTGACAGGAAGATTCAAAAATTGATTTATTTCATAAAACCTTTACATATATATGATTTATCCAAACAAAGCACTTCCTTAGTCATAAAGGGAACTTACCAGAATTGTTATCAGTGAACTAACAAGAAATCAAAGACACAAAATGAACTCAGTCCTCTAATCATCCAATGGCCTTATGTGGTGGCAAGGCTAACAGCAAAAGGACAGAGAGTAGGCATTTGCAAAGCGAAGTTTACGTTGAATTGATCTGAACAAATCAGGTTTGTATTTAGACCAAAGACTTGTGCATAAATAAACCTGAAATGTATGACAATTGTCATGTTTAATAAACTGATTAAAAGGGAAGGAAAAGATAAAATTTATTGTAATTTGCTCTCTTACTGTTCACTTCCTATTACTCATTCATTCAACAATGATTTACTTAGCACATATTTTGTGCCATTGCCTGTACTTGATGTATAATGATACATCTATTAATAAGTATGCTATTGCTCACATGAAACAGGTTTTTCTGAGCTGTTGTTCATTTGGCATGTATATTTTTTCTCATATTGTGATATTTTCACCTCTGTATTTCCATATTTACCAATTCCTTGAGAGCAGAGGTTTACAACTAAAATAAGTTGTGTTTCAAATAAATGTTCTCTTTTAAATGAAATTGCCACCGGAAAGAATTTTACAGGGCATTCTAGAAATATAACTTTTCCCATCTTTAGTCCATTTTCCGACCAGTAGATTTATGTCGCATCATGATCACTCCCTTTTTCCATCAGATTTGGCCCAGAAGGTCAGCATTAGATAGACTTATTAACAAAAATCAATGTCAAAGAACAAAGGGATGCCACAACTAAGGTCGTTTTAAATAATGTGATGTAGGTGCTATTCCAAATAAGACATTTAAAAAATCAATGGTAGTGTAATAATTTTGAAATATTAAGCAATGTGTTTCTTGTCCTCTTTGAATACCTCACTTGTGGCTCTGTGGTCATTACTTTTGGGGAGACGTGTGACAGAGCTAACGCATATAAAAATTGGATGACATGGTAGATGTATACCGTGGAATACTGCACAGCCATAAAAAGAATGAAATCATGTCCTTTACAGCAACATGGATGCAGCTGGAGGTCATTATCTTCGGCAAATTAATGCAGAAACAGAAAAACAAACACCACATGTTCTCACTTATAAGTGGGAGCTAAACACTGGGTGCTTATGGACACAAAAATGGCAACAATAGACA
The DNA here is from genome assembly GCF_001698545.2 of Rhinopithecus bieti. Lineage (NCBI taxonomy): Eukaryota > Metazoa > Chordata > Mammalia > Primates > Cercopithecidae > Rhinopithecus > Rhinopithecus bieti. The sequence continues at coordinate 2,050,912 of NW_016820792.1, read as the reverse complement.
CTAGGGATTATAAGGGAAGGAGGTAGGGAAGGAGGCAAGGATTATAGACCAGCTATTGGGTTCTATGCTCTATGAATCTTCCAATTTTCTTTTTCCCTGTCTCACATACTTGAGAATGGGCTTTGTTATGCTGCCATAACCGGCAGCCCAAATTTTCACTGGAGGTTGATGTCTTACTCACAATACTTACCTATTGGGCATTCGCTGGACACCCTCCTCCACTGTCATCATTGTCCCCGCTCATGAGAGCCCATGGTGATATTCCAGTCACTGTCTGGGCCCCGCCTGGGTGAGCTGGCAGAAGGGGAATGGGATGCTGGTGTTCCACCTGTCTGGAGGTCTACAGAACTAGCCTGAGATCCACCTGGGGCCAGATCAGAGCTTTACTCTGCTCCTGGTACCAACATGCAATGGCAGCTTCGCCAGGAACAAGCAGATATGCTTCCTAGAGTGAAATCATTTTGTTTGCTTTTGTTTTTGTTTGACCATCCACTCAGTTGAATTGCTTATAATAAACCAGAAATGGATAATTAATGTGTTATCTGAAAAGTGACAAAAGTCAAAATTGTCTGCGATGATGAGTTGAAAAATTGCCTGGAAGTAATTCCTAATGTTCACAATGCCTGGTTCTTTATATGACTGCATTCAGTAGGAACAGAAGTTTGAGAAATAGCTAAACAAGTTTATTATATTCAGTCATAAAGAATTTTCTCCTTACACCAGTGTTTTATGTTTGTTTTTCAGAGATTGAGAATATGCAAACTTTATTAGTGTGATTTTTAGGTTTCGCAAATACAGTTACGAGTTTGTTGCAAACTCTTAACTCTATTTTTTTGGCCACTCACTATGTTGCTTTTTAGCATTTGTATTCTTAGGAGATAATAATAAAAAGCAGGTCATGATCCCCCACTTGGTTAAATTTCGGGATTTACCAGTTGAATATAGAACACAGAATATCACCTTCAGTAGCTCACCCAGCCTTGCTTATTTTTGTTACCCAGTCCTGTTGATTATTTTTGTGAATCGTTCATTCTGTCAATCCTTTTGTGTTTTTCTTAATTATTTGTGGAAGCTTCTGTTATGTTAAAGATATTGGTCTCATTATTCTTGATGCAAGTTACAAGAGTCAGGAGTTGGGTAAGTATTATGGATTCCTGTTGCAAACGAAGTAAAATATTACGTTTCAATTTTAAAAATGGTTGTTCTGGGAGAGCTGAGATCAACAGCTGTGTCAGAATGTTCTGCACTGAATCATCCTTGTTCATCTGCTTGAAATGCGTTCTATCCTCCCCTGAAGTCCCGTTCTACAAATCACTCACCCTTTGCAGCCTAGCTGTCTCTATTCCCCTAGCAAGCCTCTCCCCATCACTCTCTCTGCACTGACAGCCCTGCCCTCTGTGTCTGTAGCACCGCAGCCCATAACCCACAGTTGTGGTGTTTGGTCACAGACCCCCTCACATGATTATTCAAACATTTTATGTATTTATGTCTCCACGCCAGGAACCGGGTCTCATGCTTCCTCCACATCTTCCACAAACCCCACCACACTCATGTGGCTTCAGATCAGATGTTTCCAATGAGATGGTAACCTCCAGGTTTGGTTTATTTCCTCCATTGTTGTTGCACGTGGTGGTAAGCCCAGAGCAAGTGCTCAGTAACTGTCAATGGATTGGGTGAAGGTTATGAGAAATGGAAGGGACCCCCTGCCAGGACAAAACGTCTTCAATTTGTCACTGATAGAATGGAATGGGAACATTCTACCTCCTGCTCATGTTCTACTTGGTAGACTAGCATCGAGAGCCCTTAGGATCTCTTTGGAATCGTTAAATATAACAATGACAATAGCAGAGAGATAGAGCAATCTTTAGTGGGTTTCTGTTACTTACAACCATGAGTTTTGAATAATCCTGTGATGACTTTTTGGTAGGAAGGGAAAAGTGCAGGTGCCATATAATTTAAAAAATTAAGAGTGATCATGCTGTCCCTAATATTCTCTTAACTTTTTATCCTCATTTAATGACATACAGTAAAAAGATTCTCATGCCATTACACATTTTTCCATGTGATTTTAATTTGTAATTAACTGTATTATATTATGATTATTGAACATTTTAGTTGCTCTAAATTTTTCAATATTTTAAACAATTCTGTGATAAACAATCTTACTTGTATACCTTGGAGCAACATTCCCGGTTATTTGACAAGTATAAATTCTCAAAAGTTTGGGGATCAGAGAGCATCCTCATCGTCACATAGTGATCAATTGTCTTCCATTGTGCTGTATCAATTTACAGTTCCTTCCCACCACTCCGTAGTGCTTGGGGCTCACTTTTCCATACCTTAATCAGCACTACCTTCTTATCAGTGTCTCTGGAGCTAGACTTCAGGGCTACAGGAGTTTTGCAAACTGTTCATTCTTCCCTACAGGGCCTCCTAGGTCCTCCACCGGCCAAGGATGTGATCCAGCCATGCAACCTGAGGCAAGGACTTCACCTCGCTGGCCCTAGTTCTAGTTCCCTCATCCGTGAAGTGGGGATGAGGTTCTCTTGCCACGATAGTTGTGCAGTCTCCTCTCTGCTGTGCAATTCAGCCTTCGGGTACTCTTCATAACCTACCTACTCTCCTACTCAGCCAAAATAATGTGGCTTATATGCCTTTTGCATTTAGTCTTTTCTGCATCCAACAGCTATTTGCATGGTGTTATTTGAGAGCATTTCTAGAACAACTGTCCAAAACTCTCTCCTGCTAAAATGTCATGGAATTTAAAATTCTAATGTTGGAAATAATGAAGAATACCATCCTTTGTTAAAACACACTGCAAAACATTACAAGACTTAAAAAGAGCTACCGAAACAGAATTTTCATAGAGGAAGAGAAAATTATGAAAGCAGAATTGATCTAAAGTTTTGGAATCACATTTTTAATTAATTAATTTTTTTGAGACAGAGTTTTGCTCTTGTCACCCAGGCCTAAGTGCAGTGGGACAACATTGGCTTACTGCAACCTCCGCCTCCTGAGTTCAAACGATTCTCCTGCCTTAGCCTCCCAAGTAGCTGGGATAGCAGGCACCCACCATCACACCTGGCTAATTTTTGTATTTTTAGTAGAGACAGGATTTCGCCATGCTGGCCAGGCTGGTCTCGAACTCCTGACCACAGGTGATCCTCCCACCTTGGCCTCCCAAAATGCTGGGATTATAGGTATTAGCCACCACGCTGGGCCTGTAATCATGTTTTTTAGATTGGGATAGTTGAGAAACATCAATTGCTTTTATGATAACCTGGATAGATTAAATTTCGGTTAATAAATATATTTTAAAATCTTATATTTTGAAGTTATTCTGCATATCTAGACACATATAGTGACCCAAATGGTGAGCATCTTCCTCTCTTCTGAGTCTCAAATCAGACAAGCTCTGAAGAATAGGGTTATAGGTACTAAAGTCAGGAATAAATATATGCAAACTTTTATAAATATATTCACTAAGATAAAGCAATGAAGACGTAATAGCTTCAGGATTTCAATCCCCAACAGTTTTGAGTATACATTTTATGTTTAAAACTGCAGATGAAATATCTCTGAAGAAGTACTTTCTTTTTCTGAGTGAGTTCCTCCATGTTTGGGGCCCTTGCTTTTACGACTCCAGGTCTATGTGCCCTGATTTAAAATCCTGGGGCTAAGTATCTTTGGCAATGTATAATTGTTTTAGTTTTTAGAAAGTTAGTAACCAAGTAGGTGGGATAAAATTGCTCGGGGCCCTCAGCAGGGGCTGGGTCTACCCCATAATCAAACCCATTATTTGGATGGCAAAATATTGAATACTCAAACCAAGCAGAATAAGTGAAGATTACGCATAGCCTTCGGGTCACGTCAGGTTTTGCTTTGAAACAAGTGAGAAGGAATCTTTAGGATCCCAAAGCTTTTTGGATGTTGGAGTTGTGAGGAAGGGAATGTGGATTTATACCGATAACATTAGTTTGCAATATCCATACCGCATTAAGGAGGTAAATGAGATTCCTAGGAAACATTTCCTTTTCAAAATAAGTTTAAATGTTCAACCTACACTATCTAGAAAAAAGCTTCCATTTATTTAATGATTTATTGCATTCCTTGGCTGTGCTGAGGCCTGTGCTAGGCACTGGGGGAGATCAATGAACAGACAGACACGGCTCCTGTCCCCATGCAGATAAGCTTGGTAGAATCTGTAGTAATTGTAGATACACTGAAATTTAACATGGATGGAAAAAGCTGGACGTGTCACATTTCTTTTAGAGCTGATTTATAATTCTCATTAAATTACCCTGATTTCAGCCCAGGACTGATTGTCAAAGCTATTAGAAGCCCATTACTTACGAGCTCCGTTTAAAACCTGCTCATTTAAAAAAATAAGAAATAAAAATAAAATAAAAGCACATGCAAAACTATAAAGGAGCCTTCAGCTTTCATGTCTAGGTTTTCTTTTGGATGAAGATTTTCATTACTATTATTTATTTTTCAAGGACACATTTTTCACTAGGTGCTAGGCAACATACCAAGACCCACTACTTTGCTATAGTAGAAGCAAGGGTCTGATATACATTTCACCCCTATTTCAGGGAACTTGGACTCCATCTCAATACTTAGGGGACTGCTTACTTTACCCTAGCTACTTGGATCACAGAGGCATGAGAACATACAACTCTGATGCGAAAGCAGCTGAGGCTGTAGAGAAGGAGCCAGTGGGCACAGAGTTCCCAGCTACCAGTAAGCAAGCTTCAGCCTGCACAGTCAAAGGACAGAAGAGTCTGGAACAGAGCCAAGTGCAGCACAGAATATCACAGATAGGACACTGGTCGGGGATAGGAGAGGAATCCTGTGGGAATGGAGGTGGGAATATGGAGGAATACAAAATAACACATTCAGATGTTGCTCTAATCTTGCTGTAATACAGCTCCTGCCAAGATGGGCTGGTCTCCTAACAGGAGCTGTTGATGGGTTGATGGTGAGACTGGATGACCCAGCTCATGGGGGCTTTCTATGCCCCTGGATGACAGGGCCAGCAGGGATACAAGCCAGACAACACAGTGGGGAAGGGACGGGGAGAGTGGATCAAGTAGGAAACTAGCAAACCTCAAGAGTTTCTTTGGAATCCTCTGTGTTATTTTGAGACTGCCTCTAGGAGCTAGAGGCTTAAGCAACTTTTCACATATACATGACTTGGCCACCAATATGGGTAAGGGATCCTACGTGCTACTTAGTAGAGCTCATTCTCCAGGGGGAGCGTGTCTTTTAAAGCAGAGACAAAGAGCTCAGATGGGGTTTAAAGCATTTGTTGACTGGGCAGGCCATCAAAAAGTGGCCAGGGGGCAGATGAGTGAAGGCAGGAACGTCTAGTGGGCATCTGCCAAGACAGATGACTGGAAGGAGCAGAGGCCACATGCTCCTAAATGCCTCAACATTCTGTGGGCACTGGGACTTAGCGCAACCTCGGAGGAATTTATAGGGGAACCATAGCTTGATTATAAGAAGGTTTCTGCAATGCTGGTGGAAAGAGGGCTCAAATAGGAATTAGTTGACCCTTGAACAATGAAGAGCTTAAGGGTACTCCAAGTATAACTTTTGACTCTGAAAAAACTTAACTACTGATAGCCTACTGTTAATCAGAAGCCTCACCAACAACATAGTCAGTTAACACGTATTTGATACATTACATGTAATATATATGGTGTTCCAACAATAAAGTAAGCTAGAGAAAAGAAAATGTTATTAAGAAAATCATAAGGAAGAGAAAATATACTTACTATTCATTAAGCGGAAGTAGAACATCATAAAGGTCTTCATCCTCATTATCTTCACATTAAGGAGGCAGAGGAGGAGGAGGAAGAGGAGGGGTTGGTCTTGCTGTCATAAGGGTGGCAGAGGTGGGAGAAAATCTGTGTATAAATGGACCTGCACAGTTCAAAACTGTTGTTCAAGGGTCCACTAGAATTTGAATTGTAGAGAAAGAAGTCATACTTTTCCTATACCTAAAGTTATAAACTAAGATTTTTACATGTTTCACATATATTTAATCTGATGAAAAGGAGGCATAGATGAGGCGCCGGGGCCTGGATTGAGAGTTGGAAAACACAAGATGATGAAAATCTTTAAGTTTCTGTAGAATCCCCTTGTGGAAGATGGATTTGACACATTCTACGGGTGCTACATTTAGAGCAATGGCTGGACATGACAGCTTATACACTCAGAATAAAGTTGTTCCAGTTGTTGGGAATGCCAAAAATGGAATGATTCTCACTGGGAAGCAGTGAGATAAAATTCCTGGCTTTTGGAAGAATTTGATCCTTTAAAAGGAGATTAGAAAATTATTGGGATGAGAGACCTAGCTATCTAAGATTCCAAAAAAAGGAAGTCTAGCATAAGATGGAGATTTGGGCTACACGCATCTCAGGGACAAGAAGGGGAGAGGGTACCACACAGGTTGAGTACCTAGTATGTCCTCTAGTGGACATTAGCGCTGTTCTTGTTTTTGTTTTTGTTTGGCCACCCATCTCCTGAATCCCTCTTCTGAGCTTGGAAATTTTCCTACCTTGCGAGTCTTGCTGCTAGAGACACCCTGCTACAGAATTTGAGAATGCTAGTTAATCACTCTCACAACCTCCCTTGCCAACAGTGCAAGCTCCAATGTCTGGGGATTGGTGACAATGGTAGCAGCGTCTCAATCTTTTCCCAAGAGATATCTGAGCCTTATTCACTAGCCCTCATAGACAGGCTGTTTCCTGTTTTGTGTGAGTATTTTATTATGAAGAATTTCAAAAGCACACAGGCACATGCACCCACACAGAACAGCAAAATAAATCACCATGTATTCATAACTGAGGTGCAACAATAATCAACGTTTTGCCAATCCTGTTTTTTCTACACTCCTCCACTCCCCTCCTCCTATGACTTCTTTCCCTAGAGTTTTTTGATATGAATCTCAGACGTTTTGTTATTTTACCAGTAAATACCTTAGTGTGTTAGTCTCTGTTAGAGCCTCTACAAGAACAGTAACCCTCATGACAATTTTACATCTAAAAAAATTCACAGTAATTCCTTAATGTCATCTCATACCCAGCCTTATTCCACTTCTTCCAATTGTCTTTTCATGGTGGTTGTTCGAATCACAATTCAAGTGAAGTCCACCAATTACCTTTGGTTGTTATGTCTCAGATGTCTCTTTTATTCAACAACAGCTCCTCTCTCTCTCTTTTTTTAAATACCATTGATTTGTTGGTGAAACAGTTTGTTTTCCCTGTAGAACTCAATATCCTTGTAATAAATTCTCTTTCTGCTTAAACCAGCCAGACTGGACTTCAGTTGATTGCAACTAAGAATTGTGACTGAAACACAAGCCTTTTAGGGTTCCCAGTTTTACCGAGGAGGAAATTGAGGTTCATAGGGGTTAAGTAACTTGCTAAGTTTTCAAAGCTAGTAAGTGTCACAGCTGGAATTGAAATTCAAGGCTCTCTCACTCAATGTCTATTCCATAATCATCAGACTTTCTCCCAGCTCCCTTCCAATGCTAACATTCTAATATTTCATGCCCCTTTCCTCAATCCTAAATTCATTTCAGCCAGCAGCACACCTCAGGGGTCCAGAACACCTGGGTTCCCACTGGCAGCAGTGATGATCTCTGCTCAGCTCAGCTGCTCCCTGAAACCACTGACCGGGGACAGGAAAGGGGTCCAACAAATGTTGGCTTTGTTACAGTCCATTACGCTTCCTGCCAGAATACAGTTGCGGATGTGGGTAAATAGAAATGTAATCTATGCATGTATCTTTATCCTAACTAAGCCACTGGTTCTCAAAGTGCAGGCCCCAGAACAGCAGCATCAGCATCACCTGGGAATTTGTTAGAAGTCCCACCCTGGACCCACTGAGTCAGAAACTGTGGGGGTATGGCCCAGCCATCTATGTTTTAACAAGCCTTCTTCATGATTCTGTTCAAGCTTGAGGACCACTGCAGGAGGCCTTACCACCTGTGCCTTCCCATAACACCACATTCCTTAAAAATCTAAAATTGCTGTTCTTTTCTCTACTTGCTCACATAGAACTGCCAGCATTGCACGTTGAATGCTCTTTCTACAGTAGCTAGAAATCTTTTATCTACCACTGAGTTTGCTGGTAGACTTGGGGATTGATAAAAATGTTATTCTTTTTTGAAATGTCATTATAATTTAATCTCTCATTCCTTGTATTAAAATCACAGCATTGAATGAAGTCCCACACCTCAGACACTAAGGCCTTGTTCTTACTTTGTGAGACTCGTATTTGTCGGAGCTAGAAACTCTGGCTTTCAGGCAAATGGCTCAAGACAACCTTCAAATCTACAGAAGGTCACAGAGAGCGTGGGGTTTGCTGAAGAGCCTGTTTGGGCCAGTGGGCTCCCCACCCTTGGCTTGGTCTTCGGTTTCATTCAGTTCTACAGGCAAATGGGAGATAGGGAAGGATCTAGAAAGCCTGAAGAGGCAAATAAGGGTAGGTAGGGGTATGTTTGCTGAGTAGAAGGCAGGCCTGAAACTTTGCGAAAATCTTTAAAAGTCATTAAGATGTTTGTGTTCTGGTGGTGGTATTCTGTGGTAAGCCCCATTTGCCCTCTCTTATTTTGTGCCAATTTCCTTACACATAACCATTCTGCTAAAATTCCCATGGCTGGATCCTCGCCATCTCATTTATGACGGATAAAACCAGGCACTCAGCTGATGGTCCTGCTGACCTCAGCTGCCTGCTCCCGACAGGCAGCATCTGCCGGCCCTCCCCAGGGGCCCCCTGGGCATCAGTCTCCAGGCCTTGGGACAACATGCCCAGGTCATGGGGCCACACTGGCCTGTCCGCAGCAGTGTATTTGGCTCCCTGCTCAGCCTCAACTCTGTGTTCACATTTCAGGTCCCACTGGGAGATGTGAAAAACTGCAGGAGCGTTCTTTGCAAGGCACCATCTGTTTCTCCTCTCCTGTTCCAGCCTTTTTACTCCTAATCTTCATTCTTTTCCAGGACACAGTGATACATCAAGAATTATTTAATACTTTCCTTCTCAACTGATTCACAGTTTCCTACCTCTATAACTTTCTGGGCCACACTGAATTTCCCGCCAGCGAGAAACAGGCTAATCTCACCACATGATGTCAAATTACAGCTATGCCGCATGCACATGTAGGCACAGGCGTGCGTGCGCACACTCGCACACAGAATGTCTTTAGTTTTGCCTCACCATTCCATAGCGTTTTCCCTGCGGAAAGGTAATGAAATCCCTCCACGGCACTAAAACCACCAATACTGGTTCTACATAGTAACAAATTGGACATTTCTGGGAAGGATTTCCCCCGTAATGTTTGGGCTTAATGTTTGTAGTTTGTGTCGGGTCATGTCTTATCCAAGAGATCACTCCCCTTCATTAAGTGAAAAGTAAATACATCTCCAGTGTTACAAAAACAAGCTGCGATTTCCCCAGAGCCGGTTATCTGAATCCAAGTCCTCTTTCTTGGAGCCTGAAGACCACAGTCTTTACACAATGAATAGGCAGGGATGTGTGTGCCAAGGTGCCTGGCCTAAGAGAACAATGAAAAAAACCCCTCTTTTATCCCCCACCTTCGCTGGGTCTCTCCATTTCTTTTGGGGCTGTCATGGGTTCTTCACATGATATAAGAAGGTGCCTGAGGGTCATTTACTTCTCTTGGCATGGGAATGTTGCAGGGGTTTATGCTGCCCCCATCAATCTCTGCTCTTGGCTCCTTCTCACCAGGCTCCAGAATGAAAAATGAGAACGCTTCAATCTCGCATATTAAACCATAACTAATTATTATTAGATCGGTTTTCACTTTTTTCCCAACCCAAATGTCAAAGGCAAAGGTCTTAATTTACTAGCTCCGGTGGGCCGCAAGCTAGGGTGAAAATGAGGACTGGAGATTCCAGGCTGACTGCAACGGGCTCAAAAGCTCCGGCAAGCGAAACAGCTTTCGGCCACTTGAAGGCATGGACTCCAGTCTGTTCACCTGATCGCCCCTTAAACGCTCTTAATGTTGCTCACGTTCTCTGAACAGAGGAAAGTTGCCTGCAGTAAGCAGGAGTTGCTTGGTGCTCAGATATGAGATCGCATAAAAACCAGGCAGGCACTGAGAATTTAGGGCCACCAGATGTCACAGCTGCAAGAGATCCCTCAGATAGCCTGTGGGCACCACAGACTCCTCCAATTACCAGTGAGCAAACCAAGGTTTGCAGAGAGGCCGGCTATGGTCACAGCCACAAACCTCCCTGTTTCAGGCTTCCTCTTTCCTCGGTGATTTGGACCATGTCCACCTTTTGGCCATCACAGAGCAGAGGAAAGGGTCATGGATCAATGGAAAGTGCAAGAGTAAATCCAGAGGTCTTAAGTTCTCCTCTTACGTTTTGGCACCTAGAAAAAAATTTAAGCTAACTGAAATATTTAAGCTAACTGAAATATTTAAATATTTAAATATTTAA
>NW_016820792.1:1995137-2040058 GCF_001698545.2 Rhinopithecus bieti | reverse complement strand
AATATTAAATATTTAAATAAATATTTAAACTGAAAATTTAAGCTAACTGAATATTTATATTAAGTTCTTCCAAAAAGCATGGAAAGTCGGAGAATGAGAAGATGCAAACACACTCAGTACACTGTGGAGCCCTGAGTCAGACTGGGCCATCACATCAAAGGCTGTTGAGCATGGGGATAAACAGTCTGGGGTCTGAGATAGGACGGGCCTAGGACTCAGTCCGCGCTCGGCCTTTCACAAATGTTAACCTTGGGCAACCGCAGTCTCTCCAAAGGCTGAGTCCTGGTTGGTAAAGGGGTAAGAATAGCACCTCGCTTGTGGGATTGCTATGAACATTTAAAGGGCTTAATATAGTTCTTAGTACATAAATCTTAGATAATGTTGTTATTATTTCATTACAGTTAATACTAGATGTGGCATTGGGAGAAAATATTCAAGGTGTATTGAGTATCCAATTAAAATTTCTAGAAAACTATTAGGCACTTAAAGACATGAAAGTAAGCAATAAATAATTTATATTTCATGTTTATATTTCATACAAATTTAAATAATAAATTTATATTATCATGGGACCCTACCTTTTGAGACTCATCTCTTCTAAAGGAAACGTCGAAACTGTATATGAGTACAAGTGACTTTCTCGCTTCTGTTACTCATAGAAGTCTTTGAGGGAAAAACACACAGCAAATCCTCCTTGTCCCCCGTTGCCTTGCTTCCTTGTGGTCTCAGAGTCCTGAAGTGGCCTCTGGGGACCAAGGGGACTCCCCTGCACTGTCAGTAGGGCAGTAGGGATCTCACGAATGAGCGCTGCGCCTTCTTGTCATCCTGTAGAGCAGGATGACTTGAATGTCAGCTCTTACAGTCGGCATGTCTGTGAGTGCACGTAATAGATCTAGACAGCAGGAATGTGCCGTAGAGAGAGGATAGAGATTTCTCTGCAGGAACAGGAGGTGAAGGAATGGAATGGGCAGGGGTATGGATGAAGAAAAAAGATTGGGTGAGCACGAATAGAAAATAGAATTCCCCCTCCTTGCCAAATCAGAGAGAGATTGACTTGTGATCTTATGAGCTAGGAAGGTTTTGTTTGTTCATTTTGGTGCTGGTGGGGGGAGCATTAGGGGAGCAGAGAAGGCCAACTGAATTAGAGCTGGGAGAAGGCAGTTATTAGTGTATGGACTATGGATTCTAGAGAGACAAGGACAGGGCTTTTGAAGTGGGTAGTATCAGGGGTGAGAAATGCCAAGAGTACAAATCTCCTTTATCTTTAATGACCCCAAATGAAGTGGCAGCTCTCACAAGGCTAGAAACATGAAAAGGAGGAAAACAACTTCCTGGCTTCAAAGGAAAGACACCAAATTAATATCACATTTTGCATATTTGTTGATAAATTCTGTGCCACTGATGCCTATCAGATACAAGGGTGGGCTAAGAACAGAGCCCAGTTTCAAGAAGCAACTGTTTTCTAGACCTAAGGATATTAGAGCAGTTAGGATAGAAGACAGCAAGCTTGCTCCTCTGCTTACATCACACGTAGTTAAATGTATTACACAGGTGCATACATGTACTTTTTTCTTAATCCTTGAAAGATCATCAATGAAATTATGGTTTGGGGGGAATGGAGTCCTTTTGGTGACATAACTTTACTCCCTTTCTCATTCTTATCTCAAAACTGAGAGAATCAGTTCTTTTATTTTCTTTCTTTGTTTTTTTCCCCCACCCCATGGATAGCAAGTTCCACATTCCTCAACTTTGGCAGGGTTCACATGAGGACAGTGAGGTTCTGGATCTCTGAAACTGAAATCCACAGTCCTTGCTGCTAGTTCTTAAATTCATAATCCACACAAAATGTACTGTGATGGTTGGTATCTGTGTCAGGCAGGGGATCCTAGGCTTTGCTGCAGGACAAGCAACTTCAAATCTTTAGCAACACAAGTCTGCTTCTGGCTTACCAGGTCCTCTGCAGGTCTGGTCTCGTTGACAATCCTAGCAACTGTTTAGTTTTCTGTGCAACTGGCTAGTGTTTTTTCTTCATGCCCTCAAAGGCAGCCAAACAGAGGCAAGGCGTTAGGTGTTTTTCCCTGGAGGTGATAATGCCACTTCTGCTCACATTTTATTGGCTCGAGCAAATCACATGGTCATGCCTAACTTCAATGGAGTAAAAAACTTAAAGTTCCAAAAGGAGAGAAGAATTATGGTAATCCTACCACAATGCCACTGAGTCATTGTGAAAGTGAAAAAGCACACAAATGCACCGTCCTACCTAAACAGTCTCATAATTCAGAGACATTGGCCATTCTTCAGGGCCAATGCACCCAACTCCTCAGCCTCTGCAACCACCCCTCACACCCTATTAGACATCGTATGTTCATTATCCTGACAATAGATGGCTCTTTCCTTAGGTAGCAACTGATAGTCAGTAATACATCTCAATTAAACTCAAATTTTGCTCATTTATGCTGGATTTTTGGCATAGCTTAGTTAGAAACTTAGATTTTTACATACCTATAGAAATCAGTCAAATGGTGGCCAGGCACCAGGGTCATGCCTGTAATCCCAGCACTTTGGGTGGCCAAGGAGGGCAGATTGCCTGAGGTTAGGAGTTCAAAACCAGCCCGGTCAACATGGTGAAACTCCATCTCTACTAAAAATACAAAAAGTAGCCAGGCGTGGTGGCAGGCACCTGTAGTCCCAGCTATTTGGGAGGCTGAGGCAGGAGAATCGTTTGAACCTGGGAGGAGGAGGTTGCAGTGAGCTGAGATTGTGCCACTGCTCTCCAGCCTGGGTGACAAGAGTGAAACTCCATCTCAAAAAAACATATACATATAATAATGATAAAAAGAAAGAAATTAGCCAAATGCTCCCAAAATTCTGTTGCCATGTCCACTTATGCAACCTTACTGCCATTACACACATGAGAGTGGCTATAATTCTGTTGACTTGGGTTTCTGAGGCAATGCTTGTGAGATTATTCATTTTCTTGTAAGGATTTTACCTAAAACTTCATTGAGATACAACCATGGGACAATGTGTCCTGGGTTATCACTTCTAAGAACATACCTCTTCTTTCTACTTGTCATTCTTTTTTCTATAGAAATATAATTATTTAAACTAGATACAAATAACTATTAATTAGCAAAATAATAGCTTACTTATGCAGACATGATTTTCTTTGCAAGCTCCACTATTTGAGAATCTTGAAGGAACTTAAATAATAGGGTTGTGGGCAGTTTAAATAAATGTCACAGAATGTATTTATGGCAATTTTCCTATGATTTTAATAAGTTTCATATGGTTAGTCAGGAGCACATTAAGCCCAGGATTGGAAAGGAGTCCTTCCCTCACACCATAACAGCAATGAAAAGGACAAGAAAGTATAAAAAGCAAATCCAAGGGTTTGAAGAGTAGAGCAGTCTAGAAGTCCAGAGTTATTTGGTAAGGGAAAAATTATCCCATCCATCTCACTGTCTCTGAAGGGCAACAAAACACAGTGAGAATATAGTTTACAATGAAGATCTCAAACCATAGTGATGTTTCATACCTTTAAAAAAAGTTACCACATATAACAGCGGCAGAAAAGTATAAGTTGTAAAACTATGCTGAAAGACATCTAAGGAAACCTAAATAAATTCAATATGTTTTAGCAGCAAAAAAACTAAAAATAACCCAAATACCCACTGAAAATAAATAATAAGATATACCGTATACCTGGATGAGAAGACTCAATTTCATAAATATACCACTTCTCAAATTAATCTACCATTTCTCAAATTAATCTATCAATTCAGAACAAATTCTTCTGGGGACTTAACAAGTTAATTCTAATATGTACATAGGAAAGCAAAAGGCAAGAATTTCCAAGACACTCAGAAGAGAATAAAGGGTGAGGAAGAGATTGCCCCACCAGTGTCCAGGCTTCGTGAAAAGGTATAATAAATAAATCAATATGGCACTGGTGCAGATAGAGGCTAATATGCCAAAGAAATAAGAAGAGAGAGCCTGGGAATAGACCCATGCATAAATGAAAATTTTGTACGTGGCTGGTAGCATTGAACATCTAGGAAGAAAGGATGAACGAAGGACCACATGGTGCAGAATTAACTGGTTATCCTTGTGAGAAATAAAATGAAATCAGATCCCTCCCACACACAATGCACAAAACCGGTGTCAGATGGATTTAAGGATTAAATGTGAAAAGAAGAAATTTAAAACTTTTAGAAGACAATATAGGATAACTTCTGTGTTTGTGGTGGTGGTTGTTTTAATTTCACTGTGGTAAAGGATTTCTTAAGACAAATGAGGCCAGGCCATAAAGGAAAAGGTAGAAAAACTAGATTACATTAAAATATAAATTTCTGTTTATCAAAGAACACAATAAAAAATAAAAACATGAAAACCCATAAACTGAGAGATAATTGTATTACATATGTGACATATTAATACATATATGTATGTATGCATGTGTCACTATGTATATACACAAAACAAACAAAACTACATATATGTATATATACAAAACAAACACAGAAAATAGAAAACAAAATAGAAAAATAAGCAAAAGACAGGGATAGGCAATTCACAAAAGAGTAAATCCAAATGGTCAATAATCATATGAAAGGATATTCAATCAGGGAAATGCCAAATGAGATCACGCTATACCATTTTTTACTCACCAAAATGGAAAAAGACATCACCATAGATGGTGACAGAGTAGGGTGGTACAATCACTATAGAAAATCACGTGTTGGCTGGGCATGGTGACTCACACCTGTAATCCCAGCACTTTGCGAGGCCAAGGCGGGCAGATCACTTGAGGTCAGGAGTTTGACACCAGCCTGGCCAACATGGTGAAATCCCCATCTCTACTAAATACACAGAATTAGCTAGGCATGGTGGTGCGTGCCTGTAATCCCAGCTACTGAGGAGACTGAGACAGGAGAGTCATTTGAACCCAAGAGGCAGAGGTTGCAGTGAGCCAAGATTGTGCCATTGCTCTACAGCCTGAGTGAGACTGTCTCAAAAAAAAAAAAAAGAAAAAATCACACGTTGTCTAGTCAATATAAAGATGCATCTTCCTCGTGAGTCAGAACTCCATTTCCAGGAGCAGGAAAACCATCCACATACCTGCCTGGGAGACATGGCTAAGATTCTCATAGATTTATTATTTTTAACAGCAAAATTCTAAAAAGAGTCTTAGGGAAATAAATGAATCAATCAATCATGGTGTAGTCATACATGGAATATTATGCAGTAAAATAACTGAATTCCTGCTATATGTATTTATCTGAATAAATTTTAAAAGTATAATGTTGGCTGGGTGTGGTGGCTCATGCTTGTAATCCTAGGACTTTAGGAGGCTGAGGCAGAGAGATCACAAGGTCAGGAGTTCAAGACTAGCCTGGCCAAGATGGTGAAACCTCGTCTGTACTAAAAATACAAACAATTAGCCGGGCATGGTGGCACATGCCTTTAATCCCAGTTACTTGGGAGATTGAGGCGGGAGAATTGCTTGAACCTGGGAGGCAGAGGTTGCAGTGAGCCGAGATCTCGCCACTGCACTCCAGCCTGGGCCAGAGCGAGACTCTGTCTCGAAACAAAGAAATATAATGCTGACAATGTTCACATATATATCTGTTCATATAAATATATATCTGAATAATATATACAATATAGATTTGTCTGTATATATACATCTGTTATATATATATGTATATGTATATACATATGCATATATTTTATATAATGTATGCAGGTATATGCATTATATCTGTATATATCTATAAATATCTATAGATATAAAATATCCATCTATTTAGGAAAAACACATACAATATGATTCCATTGATGTGAAATTCCAGAACAGATAAAACTAAATGATATCTTGTTTAGAGATATAGTCACATAAAATAAAATCTATGAATAAACACAAGAGGATAACCCACACCAATTCAGGAGAATGGTCTACTCTTGGGAGAGTGATGGCGATCCAACCTGGGAGGACATACAGGGAGCTTCAGAGGAACTGGTATTATTCAGTTTCTTAGGCTTAATGGGGAATGTGTGGGTTTTTGTATGTATTGTGTATTCAATATTATTATTAAATACATATCAATATGTTTTATATATTATTTTATTACTACATGAATTAAATATTCTATAGTAAATGTCATTGACAATTTTTAGTGATTGGTTTGTATGAGGATGGTAGCATGTTGATTAAATAATAATAATTTTAAAGTATATGAATAAGATAAACAATATGTATTGTTGCTATCCTCAGGAATCTCCAAAATGAATGAACTACTCACATAACGGATTAGGTTGAGAGTTTCACTAATGAGATTATAAAAATATCTTTTATCTCTTTAAAAATGTTTATTTGTTCTACTTATGAAATGTTTAGAATGCATATTCCCTAGCATGACACTGAGAAGTCACTCAATAAACATTTGTTCAACAAGTGAGCAAACGGATGGAAATAAGCAAATTCTTCCGTGTGCTAGTTATTTTTGTACATATTGCCCGTTGCAACCACCCCAGGCATACCCATAGGTCTGCTGTAAAATTCTGCTACGTGTGCTGAGTCTTCCCCAGGTCCTGAGTCAATGGAAGCCCAGACAGTTGGATGGAATGGGAATTTCCTCTCCATTGTTGACTCAGGGTCTAGCTAATGTCTGCTGTCTCGACCTGGTGTCCAGGGTGAACTTAGACTGGGGACACGGCAGCAGACATAGCTGTTATTTTCACCCCACTAAGTATGTTTCTTTTTGGAGACTTGGGGCTGCCTGGAGATGTGGAAAGGGTCACTTTATGGACCAGAAGATGCCATCTCTTACAAGGATCCTGAGGGTGCAGGGTGGTAGGCCCCTGATTTGCTGTCTGAGGCGTGTTGACCTAGCAGGGGATGTGTGCTAGGGCCTGGGCTTCCATTTTAAGACAACTGTGATGAGTCATGTACACAGTAAAATGAAACAGGCCCACAGGGAGAGAAGATCAAATGAGCAGAAAGAAAAAGAGACAAAAAATATGGAGAGAGAAGTTGCATAATGACTTCTTGGTTCTTGTGAGGGTAGGAGATTCAATAAGCCCCTAAATAACAATAACATCTACAAATAAAAACGATAGAAAACGAATGCCAACAGTAACACTTACATAGCATTTTCTTCATATCAAGCACTGTTCTAAGCACACTAAACATATCATTCATTGAATCCTTGGCTGTGGGTTAGAGGTTTGCATTTTATAGCTGAGAAAACTGAGTCATAGGTATTTTAGCTAACTTGCTCAAGCTAAGTGTGGAGCAATGACTGGCATCCAGGCAGTACGACCCCAGGGGTCATGCTCTTGACCCTGATATTCTCCTACCTCTCGAACAGTCTTCAGGTGGGTATGGTTACTTGTAGACATTCCCTAACTGAATAAAAGTCAGCCTTTTGAGAAAGCTGTACTTTTGGCCCACTCTGTAAGCCCCAAGCATTGTAAATGGTTGGAGAGGCCCTCTGCCTGGGGCCTTTCTACCCTGCTCATACATTGACTGCATTTTTACCGTTAGATACTTCTTAATGTGTGGCTTCGTTTCCTAGAGATAGCCTGTTAATATGCAATTTTACATATTTGGAAGCATCATTTTTTCATGAAAACAAAGTAAATGAAAAATTTGTTCTGTGCTGTGCTATATTTTAGGAGACATGCATTATTTCCTTATTTAATTATTGGAATGATTTTATTTTTCTAGTTCTGTTTCCCCTGGTCTAGATGTTGGGCAAGGTAAACGAGCCTCTCAGCATGCCATCTTGCTCAGTTTTTTATTTATTCATTTGTTTGTTTTGCAGAACACTTCACATGTTTCAGAACCAGTATTCTTAAGAACACAAGTTTGGGAAGAGCTTTGTGTTTCAGTTATTCGGATTCCCTTCTGGTTGCTAGAATTCACTTGGAAGATGGCTGCAAATGCTGCCTGTAAAAGGCTCTGAAAAGTCTTTGGCCGAAGAAACTTGATTACCCTTTTTTACATTATTGTTCCCCAAACAGAGTTTTCAAATTTTTTCCTTTTTAAAGAATTTCTCGTAAGGTCCCAGGAGTTGATGCTCTGAGGAAATGCAACCGAGAGAATGCTCCTCCACAGTGAAGATGTCATGAGGATCCTCCCTTCTAAGTAAACCCCTTGGGGTCATGGAGCAAACACGCCCTTGATTGGAGATGCACTTGACTTTGTAGAGCTCTTGAGCTTTGGCGGGAAAAGCCCAGATATTGGCATCATAGAGATCAGGTACCAGCTTGGTGCCTGAGAAAAATTGTTAGACAATCCAGGTTTCAGTTCCTTTCTGAGTAAACCCCATGGGATCGTGGAGACAGTTACATAAGATCATCTGTTTAAATCTAAATAGAGTGAAATATAATAGGTACTTAGAAAAGGGAAGATCATATGTTTTGTGGGTGGCAGTAAAAAAATAGGGAGTCAAAATGAATCAGATGGTCTGCTGAGAGAAGAGTAAGCCTTCTGTATGCTTGATTTCTTCATCCAATTGACCCTTGCATGCTCAACCACAGCAGACAAGACCTTCCACAGGTCGAAAGGGGTATAGGGATAGCAGAATAGTATGTCAAATAACCTGCATTAAAAACAAACACAGAGCAGAGTGCTTGCTTGCTTCCTTCCACGTTTGTCTCCTTGTCCTCTAAGTTGGGGCATTTTGTCCTTCTTGTGTCTAAGGATGGCTCATTAGTTAATGTACTCCTTTTTCCTGGTAAGGAGAAAGGGAGGAGGGAAGACAGAATACTGCCCTTCTGCCCTTTCATTTAGCAAACGTCTTGTTAGGACCGTCGCATGCCCCTCTGGAGAAGGGAGCCGCCTGCCAGTCTAGATACTCAATCCCACTCTGCAGTTCACCACTCAGAAGGACAGGGGTGGTCTTGAGCAAGCAAGTGCTAACCTTTTATTGCAGGCCAATTTCAAAGCCTCTTCTACGTGGTTCACAAACAATACTCTTGTGGGCTTTGCCTTTGTTCATGGGTCTGCTAGGCCTCTAGGAAGGCAGCTCTTGAACAATGGAATAAGCCCTTGATCTGGGACAGGGGTTGGCAAACTCTGTCAAGGACCATGGAGTAAACATTTCAGGCTTTTCGGGCCATATCATCTCATCGCAACTACTCAACACTGCCTCGTAGCAACAAAGCAGCCATGGATGATATGCAAACGTGGTTTTCCAAGGAAACTTCACTTACAGACACAGAAATTTGGATTTTAAATATTTTTCCTGTATTGTAAAGTTTTTTCTCCAATCATTCAAAAAAGTAAAACCCATTCTTACATGTTGTTCCAGACAAAAAGTACATGGTGAGTTGGATTCAATCCATGGCTGCAATTTGCTGAGCCCTGAGCTAGGACATCAAGGTATAGCTCGGAATGTTCTGGATGAGGTACTTTGGACAAGCCTTTTACCTTCTGGAAATGTACATTAACGAGAATATCAGCCAGCAGTGGGATAGAATGAGATCATGTCTATGATATTGCTCTGATAACTATACAGTGTTTTTTTAAATATAAATTAATATTTATATTATCTAAGTAAGCTTCATGTAGAAATGTTAACTCCAGCTTAGGCATGTGAATTGCCCAGGGATCATTTAAAGAGGGAGAATTGCAATCTTTGTGGGGAAGAAAGTAGTTCAAATGCTCTTTTCTAAATCTTTTTTCTTTTGTAGGGAACAACAACCTCAACTAAAACGTGATTTGTGGTTTGGGATGTTGAAGATTTTTTTTCCTTTTTTGCCACCACTCACATTATTTTAAAAGTTGTAAAATCAGCCACATATTCAACTTCTCATATTATTATTTACTACCGTTTAATTAATTGCACCAGTAGTGGAATCTTCTCTTTTGCAGTTATCCCCCTTTTCTGTACAATATGCAAGACAGGTATCCCAACAATTAAAACAGAAGCAAATGCAGCACTTTCCAGATATGAATAATCTCCAAGCCTAAGTTTGACAGGTATTTTGGCGTCTGGAGTAGGATGAAATAAGATGAGGTCTCACGCTGAACCCTCTAAGTCTTACATTCCCTTAAGCTTTCTTCCGGGGGGTGTAGAGAGTAGCACTCACACAGGGCTGCTGTAGCCTGCTCCAAAGAAGGGAGGCTTTACAAGTGTTAGATGAGGAGAGGCCACTGGACTAAGCATAGGATTCTCATTTCCAAAGGCATGTTCCCAGCAGGATGACAGTTACAACTCGGACAGATTGAGAGAAGGAACAGACGACAGGTACTGCAAGGAAAAGAGGAATGAGGCAGCCAGAGGAAGGAAGGGAAGGCCAAAAAGACATGAGTACACTTCGTTTTATTTTTCTGTATAAATGAAAAATGCAGACATTGACATCAAGATGGCTAGGGAGATCTGATCTAAAGGAATTACTTGCAGTTGTATTGCTCATTTAACAACCCATATTCAACCATAGGTCCAAGAGAAAGGGTGGAGGGGTTGGGGAAGGAAGGGCAGAAGAAGAGAGAGGAAGGGAGAACAGGAGAGGGAGTGGAGAAGGAGAAGGAGGAAAGAAAAGGTATAGGGAGGAGAAAGGAGAGGAAAAGGACAGGATGAGGGAGGAAAAACAGAAAATAACATGAAGAGAGCAGAATCACCTTGCACCCCATGATTTCACTCATTGAAACAGCTCTGGGGTGAGACAGGAGTGGGAGGTGTGTCTTCTGCACCCCAGGTAGATTTGCTCCTTTGCAAACTGTGGGCATCTTCCATCTGGTGTTTACAGATGCACATTTTCCATTCCACCAATGCAAGTCAACTACTTAGTGCTATAAAAGCGCTCAAACAGATACAGCGTTCCTGTTTTCCCCTTGCCTCCTACCCTTGCCCTCTTTCTCTTCTTTTCTGTTTTTCTTCTACCTCCTTTTCACCATAAACTTTGACTAACCAATAAACCTCAACGTTTGCCAAAACAGTTCTCACAGGTTATGGGGATTGCACCAAACACCCCAAGCAAGAGATACAAAAACAGGAACAAACTATGACCAACCATAAGTTTTCTTAAAGATGAAAATTGCCACCTGATGCAAAAACTGCAAGGACATGTACTCAATCCACCCCACCCTTTGAAAACCCTGATTCTGCTTAAACAGAGAAGTTTCAGGTTCTCCCTGATATGCCCCTGTGGAATAGAGTCTTTAGAACTTATTTAGTCTCTAAATAGAGACTCTATTTAGACCCAACCTCTGCTTGAGTCACTTAAATCATTTTCTTTCGACAGTACTCAATAAAAGACTCAGTCTACTCGAATCCTGAAAAAAGCCTGGGCTGTTGGTCACCCACATGTTGCCTTCCTGAAAGATTTATGAAATCCTTTGCACCTGTGACTGTCATGAGGGTGACCCCTTGTACAGGACCTTGAAGGATTTCAGTGTGAGTTTCCACACCCTTCTTTTTAGCAGCCCCACATGGCTCCCACATTTTCAGGAATGTAACAGACCAGTAGTTCTTAACAGAATATTGTATTAGGAGACCTAGGGATGGTGGGGTTAGGGCTAGAGAAGGAGTCAAGAGTTTGGGGTTATGATAGTTAATTTTATGTGTCAATCTGACTGTACTGAAGGATGCCCAGATAGCTGGAAATCATTACTTTGGGTATGTCATTGAGGATGTTTTTAGATGAAATTAGAATTTAAATAAATGGACTGAGTAAGGAAGCTCTGCCCTCACCAGTGTGGGAAGGCACCATCCAATCTATTGAGGACTCAGATAGAACCAAAAGGCAGAGGAAGAGTGAACTCTCACTCTCTCTCTTCTTGGGCTGGGACATCCATCCTCTCCCATCCGTGGACATTGATGTTCCTGGTTCTCAGGCCTTCAGATCCTGGACTTACACGAGGGCCCTCCCCTGCCAGTTCTCAGCCCTTTGAACTGAGCTGAATCACACCACCAACTTTCCTGGTTCTCTAGCTTGCAGATGCCACGTCATGGGACTTCGCAACCTCCACAATCACATGATCTAATTCTCATCACAAATCTCCTCTTCTATATATCTGTCTATATCCTACTGGCTCTGCTTCTCTGGAGGACCCTGACTGATATAAGGGTTCTACACCCAGCCTCGTTTCAACTAGGGATCCTCTAGTTTTGCTTGTTGGACATGTGAGTTCACTTGAACAAATTTTAACAAATAAAACTCAGAAAACCACCCTAGAGACTGAAAAGTACACCAAGAAGAGAGAAGGCAGGTCACAGGTTACTCAGGCAGCTGGAGGATGGAGAGAATGGCTCTGTCTTTTGAGCCCTGAAAGTCATGTATTTATTCATTGCCTACCCCACTTCCTCATGGACAGCAGGCTCTCCCACAGTTACTTCCCAGGCCAGACCTACCACCCTCCTTGCCTGGAAACATGACATGTAACCACTTGTTGCCTGTGTGAGGGCATTTAGTGTGCAGCACAGAGAATGGAAAAGGGAGGAGTTTCAAGGCAGGGACACCTAGGCTAAGACCCCTGGCTCTGCCGTTTATGACACCTAGAACTTTCAGATACTTTATTCAACTTCTATAAGCCTCAGTTTCCTTTGTGAAAAAAAATGAAGATGCAAATATCTACCTCTTTAAGTTAAAATTGTTTTCCCTTCCCCTTCTCTTTTAGAAAAAATATCCACTTGACTTTCATTAAGTAAAATGAGTTTGTTAACTTTTCAGAAAAGATACATCAATTTTTTTAAGTGAAATCATCTAAGCATACAACATAGCACAAAATGTCTTTAGTTCCGACATCGGTTTCATAAAGGAAAATGGGCCTAGGGTAAAGAAACTGAGGATGGGTCGTTATTGGGGCATATTCATCAGATACCATCTCAGGTAAAATTGCCTTTTCATTTTTTGCCCTTTATTGATTTGTTCCTTTTTAACAGACTTCCTTCTTTTGAGAACAGTTTTAGATTTACAGAAAAACTGAGAAGACATTATGGGGAGTTCTCATCCTTCCCACAGCCAGTTTCCCCTCCAATTAACATTTTTCATTAGCATGACTACCTCGTTACAATTACTCAGCCGATATCAATACACTATTAAGTAAAAGCCAGAATTTATTCTGATTTCCCCAGTTTTTCCCTAATGTTTCTATTCTGTTCCAGGACTCCATTCAGGAAGCCTCATTACCTTCCGTTGCTGTGTCTCGCTAGGTATCTCTTGGCTTTGACATTCTCTCGGGCTTTTCTTGTTTTAATGAACTTGACTGCTTAGAGGAATACTGCCCAGGTATTTTGTAGCATGCCCTATTACTTGAATGTGTCTGAGGGATTTTCGCATGATAACACTGGGGTTATGAGTTATTGGGAGGAAGACCTCATTCTCATAGTCTCGATAAACAACACTTTTCAGCCTTGTTGTTGGCCTTGGTCCCCCCACTGAGGTAATGTTCATCAGGCTTTTTCAGTGCAAAGTTTCTCCTCCCGCCCTCTGCTGGGCATGTTGGAAGGAGGTCTGAGGAACCCATCACTCTTGCTTTCATGTGAGTCCTCCTGGTTTCTCCTCCCCCAGTCTTCCAGGTCGCCTTCCCTTCCAGTGCATATACTGCATAAACATTGGACTCCTGCTCTTTCCCTTGCCATTGTGGCAAATTTCAAAGGTTTCAAAATGTTCTCGAAATGTCTTTTCTTTCACCCAAGTCATCATGAACTTTCCAGTTTTCAGCAAATCACGACCTTTTCCTCTGACCTCACAAAGATAACGTAGGATGACTGTACGCTCACAACCACGCTCTTGCTGCGTCCAAGCCTTCCTCCTACAATCCCAAGTCACCTTGCATGGATCAGCAGGAGAATGAACTGCAATTTCCCAGACCAAGGTTTCTTTCAGGCAATGATACCACCACATAGAATGAACAAGACAGTGTACAGGATATGCCACCACCGGAGATGATTGTATTAGTCAACCTAGGGGACATGCTTGCTGCAGTAAGAAACAAACCCCAAATCTCAGTGACTAAATATATACTGTTTGTTTAGTCTTCACTCTTGCAATGTCCACTGTAGGTGTGGTGATTCTCAAGGACAGCTTACCTTGATGTGGAGACACAGCAATCTATGCTTCTTTAATTCCATGTCTCCTGGCGCTGTGATCCCCTCAGAAGGGGAGGAGATAGCTCGGGAGTTGCATGCACTGTTCATAGCCTCCCCATGCATAGACTCTTGCATTCACAATCCATAGGCCAGAACAGATCACATGGCCCCAGCTATCTGCAAGTGGACAGGGGTTGTGGGTACCCAGCAAAGGCCAGAGAACTGGACATTGTTGAGCACTGGTAATGCCTACTACAATGACTAAGTCAGAACAAGAAGGTCCTTATGGACCCACGATACCCACAACATTCTTGTATCGTAGTCTTAAGTCCACCCTTTCATACATAAATCATATTTTTCTTTCTGTGATCTCATTCTGTGCCTGGCACAAAGCTCTCCCAAACTCCTTCCCAGATTATCTCCCAAGGTGCAGCGAGCTCAGTAAGCCAAATGTTGCTCCATTCCAGTGACCTTTAACTTTGCTTTAATGTGCTTTTTCTCCCTCCTTATAATGTAACTCATTGTTACCGGACATGATGATAAGTGCAGCATGCCTAGTATGCTGGAGACTTAACCCTACTTGGCTAAAAGTCCACTGTGTTCTTGACTCACCTCACTTTGTTAATGCAAAAATACAAAACTTTCTACAGTTTATTTATTTATTTACTTATTTATTTTTTGTCTCTCCACAAGGATACATAGAGCTACTCTCGTTTCTAAATTTGCTAACTTAACTCCTTTTTTTCTATTCACCAAATCTGAGAGCTTTTCCTCCTTCTCCTTACTGAATGTCTCACCCTCCTGACCCAACTTTTCCCTCTGCCTATTCAATACTGGACCACCCACGTTGTCCTCACTTTCCAAGTCTGGACCTCAATTTCGTCATCTGTAAAGTGGGAGGTTAGGGTGAGCTATTTATTTCCTTCCAGGTCTGCTGGTCTCACAGTGTTTGCACAAACTTTCTTCACTGGTGTCCCCTGGGGCATCCTCATCATCGAGATGTTACTCCCTTAAACTCATGGTACAGTCAAAGAGGCAGTGAAAACCCGACATGTTTTAAAACTGAAAATAAGAACCCTGTACATTTTACTTTGAATTTGAAATTTCTCCTGTTTTACTTTTCTTTCATTTTCTCATAACAGCTTTCTATGAATTGAATCATTTGGAATAATTATTTAAATGACATAATTAGTTACACAGTTTACTCTTGGATTTCAGTACTGTTGTGAATCATAAACAGTGAAAATATCAAATTCTCCTGAAAAAAAAATGAAGTTGATTTGTGTTTATTTTCCTTCCATGGAGTTACAAAGGACTTAGTTACTTGAAAATAGAATTAAATTAAATGACTGAGTTAATTTGGAAGTTAACAACTACATGGATGAGATGCTTATGTAGAAACATGATATAAAGGAATGTTTTTAGAGAATGAGATCACCTTAAGAGTATCATTGTTTTAGTCATTCCTTTTAAAGGAATGACTGAACACTGAAGGACAAAATCAGCTTTGCCTCATTTGTCTGGTTACTTATGAAGTAACATGAACATTTTAAAGCATTTAGCCAAGTTTAACTTTTAGAGCAATGGAGAGGAATGTGATGACTTTCTCTCCAAGGCTAAGGATATACCCTTGACACTGCTCAGTAGTGACTGCTGGTCCACAGCCCCTCTCACTCACAGAGGATTCTGAGTGTTAGTGATGATGAAGTCTGTCCACAGTTTGTTCTTCAGGGGTCTGGATTGCAGGTAGACATGAAATGCACAGATACGGAGAACACCATTTTCCCAACAGCTTCCGTCTCTTACCTTTTTGTTCTGGGTTCTGCTGCTAGTGCTGAAATGCAGAGAAAGTGCCTCAGCTGCTGGGGAGTTTTCTGTCAACCAGCGTACTCCAATCCATATTATCTGCATCATTGAACTCCAATTAGTGCGTGATTTCCACTTTGGTGCTGATTGAAGATTTTCAGTATTGTTAAACAGAATCCCAGGCTTTCAACTGCAGGAGTTTAGAGCTGGGGGTTTTGCTGGACAATTCCCCTCCAGCCCCGAGAGACAAATCTGCTGGGGGTAAGAGCCCTCAGTATCAGTTTCTGACTATGCCATTTTTTCAGTTGTGTGGCCTGGGATGAATCATTTGTCATCACGATTTTATGAGAAAACGGAAGGACTGGGATGCCACTGGTACCTGAAAAAGGCATTTGTAAACAATAAAGTGTTGTGATTTATGATAGCACTATAGTAATCCAGACAGACAAATAGATCAATGGAACCAACAAGAGGGCTCAAAGACAGGCCCACACAAAGTGCCAGGTCATTTGGTGCTGAGAAGATTCTGTTTTGTGTTTTTAACAAATAGCCATGGGACAATTGGACCCCCATGTGCAAAATAATGAACTTCCACCATACCTTCTATCAAATTAAAATTAACTCACAATGGATATGGACCTAAGTGTCAAACCTACAACTATAAAGTTTCCAGAGATAAACATGGGGAAATATCTTTGCAACCTCGGAGTAAGGAAGGAACACACAGACATAAATGAAGAAATATGATAAGTTGAACTTCATCATAATTTGAAATCTCTGCTTAAAAGTCACCATTAAAGGATAAAAAGGACACACACAATGTGGGAAGGAGAAAAATATTCACAATGCATATATCTGAGAAAGAACTTGAGTCTAGAATATATAAACATCTCCTATCACTCGAAAATAGGACGACTGCCCATTTTTGTTAAAAGAAGGGAGGGTTCAAATGAACATGTCACAAAAGAACAGACATGCCACAAAAGGAAATGTATAAACGGTCAATAAATACATGGAAATGTGCTCAGCATCCTTAGTTATTAGGAAAAAGCAAATTAAAACCACGGAGTTATCACTACATACCAGTAAGAATGGCTAAAATTTACTAAGTGTTGGCAAGGATATGGAGACTTTCACACACTGCTGGTGGGACCCTAAGGTGAACGACCACTTTGGAAAACAATCTGGCAGTTTCTTATATATAAGATGTGTGATCATTGCCAAATGATCCAGCAATTCTACTTCTACGTATCTACTCTAGAAAAATAAGGACATATGTTCCCACAAAAAATTTGTACCAAAAGTTTACCGCAGCTTTATTCAGAATAACCAGAAACTGAAACTATCCTAAATATTTATCAACAGCTGATAGTGTAAACAAACAATCGTATATCCACACACTGGAATACTACTCAGCAATAAAAAGGCACAAACCACTTACACACAACAACATGGATAAGCCTCACACACATAATGCTGAGCAAAAGAAACCAGATACAAATGAATATATTCAGTATGATCATATGTATGTAGATTCTAGAAACTACTAAACTCATCGATAGTGACAGAAAGCAGACCAGTGGTTGCCTGGGGTCAGAGTGGACTTAGTACTGGCTGTAAAGTAGTATAAGGGAACTTTCTGGAGTGATGAAACTGTTGTATATCTTGGTAATGGTGGTGGTTACACGGGTATGTATCTCTATAAAAACTCATCAAACTAAAAATAAAAAAAAATTAATTTTAAAGAGAGCTGAAAATGTTATACAAATGTAAATTTCCAGAAAAGGAAGAAGCTGGAATTGTAAGTAACTGCCTATGTATAATATTGTCACAGGTCCTTGGAGTGTCACTTTTCCAGCTGGAAACCTCTGCGACCAGTGGCGCCTTTGCCCGAGTTTTGCTCAGGCCTGCTGGGCTCATTCTGCCCACTCGGTCTGGTAGGTTGCACATGGCTTGTGCTACTGGCCTGGATCCTACACCTGCCAAGGGTGAGCCAGGCACGGAGTGGTGAGGGGTGCATGTGTGAGTGAGCATGGGGTTCGGCCACTGTGCACAGCCATGCACACTGAGAGGCACACTGGCTGCTGCAGTGAGGTGGACAGCTTCAGGTGCTGGCACAGTCACCGGCTCTGTGCAAACCTGCGGCTGGATCAGATGTACCGTGAGACACTTCTGCTGCAGGCATCCACTTGTGGATGAGGGGACCGCAGGTGGTGCCTGGAAGCTTGGAGACGCCAGAAACCACAGGGCCCCAAAGAGGGTGTTACAGCCCTGGCTCAGGGAGCCCCTAGGTCTGGGCTCCCCAAGGGGCTGTGCAGCTCTTCTCTCCTTCTTGTCCACAACATGGTGAGTGGGGAGGTGTGTTTCAGCCCTGTTTGTGTTACAGCTCTTTCAATCCTGCCATTCAGCAGGACCCAAGTTTTGTAGCTCCTTTCCACAGGCAGGTCGTCCTGTAGTCTGTCAGAGTCCGGCTGAGTTGGGGATTTTATGGGCTTCAGGAAAGTAAGTATTATACATCTGCAGTTACTTATATTCCAGCTTCTTCCCTGGCAATCTATAGCCTTTTCAGCTATCTTCAAAATCAATTTTATTTGTTCTAAGTTTGATTAGTTTTTATAGAGATACATACTTATCTTCTCTGTCCTTCTGAGCCAGCCCTTACCTCCCCGAAGGACCCTCCAGCCAGGCTCAGCCCTTGAATGTCTCCTGGCCGGGGCTTGATGGGACAGAGAGTTGAGCTGGGGTTGGATGTTATGAGGCTGGACTACACCCTCTTTCCTGGCCCCTGCTTTCTTCAGATCATCTCACTTGCCCGCTACTCCCTACCAGTACCCTACTGGGGCCAAAGTCCTGTCCTGAACACCCCCCTTGCTTAGGCGTGGACCTGGCTCCTTGTCAGCTCCCACTTCCTGAAGGTTGGGCTCTGCTTCCCACATCCCCTTCCACTGACAAGCATTAGGCATCCTGGTCAGCTGGAAAGACATAGGCTTCCAAGAAACACAGCCCTCAGTGCGAATTCTGATCGGCCTCTTTTAAGCAGTGTGGTTTGGATGATATCTTAGCCTCTCTGAGCTTCGGTTTGCCCTTCCATAAAATGATAAGACAATGTGCACCTTGGAGATTATTAGAGAGTGTGAATTACACCACCCCTGCCATTTTAACACAATGCCTGACCCATGGCAGGCATTCAATTCATGATGGATATAAACACTCTGTTTCATCCATTTAAAACGTGCACATCCTTTCATAATTTCACATCTCTGACATCAGGAGGCATGCTGCAGCCAGTGACTCTCACAGTCACCACAGGCCAGAGACAGGTGTGATGTGGCTGTCATCTCCTGTCATGCCTGTTGTTCCTGAAAGCTTGATGGTATGTCTGGAGTCAAGACCATGAGCTTGATGTTTTAGTCAACCAGACATTTGAGGACTGTTTCAGCAAGGAAGAGAGTCCCAGCTGTAGTCCATACGCCTTCCATTGTCACCTGCACGGGAGGTGAGGGAAGCGTCAGCTCCGATCTTGCTGCGTAGGTTTCAGACTTCAAAGGAAGGCCCAGCGATCACAGTGCAGCCGTCTTTCTGAAGTGCTGCAGCCCCAGCCCTCTCCTCCTGGCAGCATAGAAGATGATCCTGGACATCGGCAGCTTTGCGTCAAGAAAATTATTCAGCTGATCACGCTCTGTATATAAAGAAGGTTTAAGAAAGTCCATAACTCATGTTTCTATTTTCTTTCTTGTATAAGCACAAAAATGATATAAAGATGATAATCTCTATTTAAACAAGCCTAAAAGAGCCCCTTCAATAAGTAGTAAATCAACGTAAGTGGTTTGAAATGCTGTGTTATATTTGAGTAGGGAGCCTATGTTTTTTCTTTCTTAGTGGTATATAAAATAGAGAGGTCCAGGCGCAGTGGCTCATATCTGTAATACGAGCACTTTGGGAAGCTGAGTCAGGAGGATCCCTTGAATCCGGGAGGTCAAAGCTGCAGTGAACCATTATTTCTCCACTTCACTCCAGCCTGGGTGACAGAGTAAGACCTTGTCTCAAAAAAATAAAAATAAAAATAAAAAATACAGGGCACCTTTCTATTGATGAGATGAAATGAACACAAATAGGACTGCCTAGAACACGATTATTTTCTCCCTGCTGACTTGGGAAATGACTTTTGTCCTGGAATTCTTTTGTGATTAAGCCCTCGTGGGATGGCAGCAAGCTGTCCTCACATTGCTTTGGTGGGCCGGCTGCTCTTGGGCCTTGTACTGGAGCGAAGCTACTTCCCCAGCCCCAGCTTGGCGCCCTCTTGGCTGTTTCCATTTCTTCTAAGCATCCCCTTGAGCTCCCAACATAGGCAAAATGTGTACTGTGTATTTGTCTCATATTTCAGATCTAGCCTGTCCCAGTTATGACATCTACAGTATAAAAGCTTGGACTAGGCATTTGCTTTATCTGCTGTGGAAGATAGAACTTACTCTTTTTCCTGAAATCCAGAAGAAGCGTTGACCAGTGGTGTTACACTTTAGGATGTGTCCTCTCTAAACTGAAGTTCTCAACTCTGATGGTGAGTTAGAACCCCCAAGAGAGTCTTTGAAAATACTTATGTTTGGGCTCTCCCTGCCACCCCCTCCCAGCCCGACCCCCTCACCCCGACCAATTAAATAAGACTCCTGAGGGATGAAGGCCTCAGGCATCGGTGGGTTCTACAAGCTCCTAGCTACTTCTGGTTGCAATGGGAGTCACATAAAAGCCCCGATTTAGACTTTGGGCCATGCTGACTTACGTTGGAATAGAGCTGGGCCCTCCTCCTGTCTCCTACACTAAGGCCTAATTTCTGGATGGCTTAAGAAGTAGGCTGGGGAGTTTGGCATTTTAATTATTTCCATTCATGTTTAATTGTTTAATGGAGTTACCAGAAGAGTGCGGAAACAGCTATCAGGCTAATGCTACAGAACTTGAACAGTGACCAGTAACTTCAAATCCCATTGTTGAGCTCTGACGCCTCCTTTTACAATGGAAATCAGTGAGTTTTCTGGTTTGGGTTTTTGCTTTTTGTAGTAAAATATACACGTTTATAAAACTTACCATTTTCACCATTTTTAAGTGTATGGTACAGTGACATTAAGTACATTCACACTGTTGTGTAACCATCACCGCCATCCATCTCCCGAATATTTTCATCTCCTCAAGTGGAAACTTCATACTTATTTGCTATGATATGAACGTTTGTGTTCCACAAAACTTCCTCTGTTGAAACCTGATCACCAGTGTGATGGTGTTAGGCAGTGAAACCTTTGGGAAGGGATTGGGTCATAAGGGCTGAGCCCTCGTGAATGGGATCAGTGCCTTCATAAAAGAGGAGAGCTGCCTCATTCCTTCCACTTTGTGAGGACACAACGAGAAGGAAGGACCAGAAATCGGGTCCTCATCCAACATCAAACCTGCTGGCACTTTGATCTGAACTTCCAAGATTCCAGAATTGTGAGAAATAGATGTCTGCTGTTTTTAAGCAACCTAGTGTGTAGTATTCTGTTAGAGCAGCGCTAATGGACTAGCGCACCATTTAAGCAGTAACTCCCCATTTCCCTCTCTCCCCCAGCCTGTGGCAACCTTCATTCCACTTTCTGTCTCTATGATTCTGCTACAAGAACAGAAGAAGGAGAGGGGAGAGAAATATCAAGAAAAAGATGAGTGAAAAAGACAATATAGGTAACTTAGCTGAATTTCCTTTGTTATGGGTTAAACCTTGCTCTGGAGCGATGGATGTCCTCACTATACTTTCTTTGCCAGATGCAAACCCAGATTGACTTGGAGGATCTGTCACCAAACCAGGGCATGAGCATGGGGATAAGTGGCAGGAAGGAAAGTTTTAAAGAAAATGAGTTCAGGATGTTGAGCGTGAAGTAAAGCAAGTACGTGGGACTAAATCATTTCCTGGGGTATAGCGCTGAACATGCTTTTTTTTTTTTTTCTGAGATGGAGTTTCGCTCCTGTTGCCCAGGGTGGAATGCAGTGGCATGATCTTGGCTCATGGCAACCTCTGCCTCCTAGGTTCAGGAGATTCTCCTGCCTCAGCCTCCTGAGTAGCTGGGATTACAGGTATGCACTACCACGGCCAGCTAATTTTTTTGTATTTTTAGTAGAGACGAGGTTTAGCCATGTTGGCCAGGCTGGTCTCGAACTCCTGACCTTGTGATCCGCCTGCCTCGGCCTCCCAAAGTGCTGGAATTACAGGTGTGAGCCACTGCACCCGGCCGAGCCTGCTTTTATAAGACATGGGTGAGAGGGACCATAAGTGGAAAGAGAGTTGCAAAGTGAATTTGACCCTAAACCATAAGAAAGATTATTTAGTCTGAAAGTCTCTCTGAAATGAAGAGGCACTTTGAGAAAAATCATCACACTTTTCAGGCATTATTCTGTGGGGAGACATACAAGGGAACTGCTCAAGCTGTTCCCCACTGTTGGAAGCCCCCTGGTTTACCTGGTAGACAGTGTTGCCCCCTTTTGTTCCTCCCTGGCTCCCTTCACCATAGCCCTCAGCAAGTGTCCTCCACCAGACAGGGGGCTCCAGGGAAGGGAGAGGGTGTTAGGAGCAATGGCCATTGTGCAATTTCCCACGGAAGCGATGGATAATCATGTGCTCATGCGATGGGAAACACATGCCTGCCAACACCCAAATAGGCTGTCCTGCTTGGGCCTTGGTTGCTACCCTGGTTTGTAATTTTGTGCCTACCACATCACCATTGTTTGCTAAATAAATACACAATTACAGAGCATGAATTTAAAGTTTCCAGTAGGGAAAAAAAGTGTCCAATATATCGGAATATCATGACCCTTTTAAAGCCTGAGAAATTAAGTTTTAGTGGCAAGCAAGAAAGAAGGGTGTGTGTGTGTGTTGAGGAGAACCAATATTAAAAACGTGAAAGACTTTATACCAGTGGTCCCTGGCCTCCAGTGACTCCTGGTAGTCATGTCCTGGGCAGCCCCTTCCACAGCACATAGGGTTGGTCTGCATGATCATGATTAATAGAATGCAGAAAAGTGACGGCATGTTACCTTCAGAGATTTGGTTCTAACAGTCTGTGGTTTCCACAGTGGGCTCTCTCTGGGACCACTCTCTATGGAGGAAGATGCCACATCTGAGGATATTTGGGCAGCCTATGGAAAGGCCCATGTGGTGAGGAGCTGATGTCAGCAGTCGGTGAGGAGCTGAGACCTGCCAGCATCCCATCATGAGTCTTCAAAGCAGTGGGACTCCTTGCTAAGCAGTCTCCACCCCCAGGAGACACCTGAACCAGAATCATCGAGCTCAGCTGCCTCTAGATTCCTGACCCTTGGAAACTGCAACTTAGGCTGGGCACAGTGGCTCACGCCTGTAATCCCAGCACTTTGGGAGGCCGAAGTGGGTGGATCACGAAGTCAGGAGTTCAAGACCAGCCTGGCCAAGATGGTGAAAGCCTGTCTCTACTAAAAATACAAAAGTTAGCTGGGCATGGTGGCATGCGCCTGTAATCCCAGCTACTCAGGAGGCTGAGAATTGCTTAAACCCGGGAGGCAGAGGTTGCAGTGAGCCGAGAACATGGGTTTAAAGTGCACTGCACTCCAGCCTGGGGGACAGAGCAAGACTCCATCTCAAAACAAAACAAAACTGCAACATAATACAGGTTTGTTGTCTTGAGCTGCTAAGTTTGGGGTAATTTTTTATGTAGCTATAGATAAATAAGATACTACTTTGCATAATCATTTTCTCATCTAATCTAGAAACTAGCGTGTTGGCTTTGCAGGAGGAAGATTTATAGAATGCCAAGAAAAGTGATTGGAAAGACAAGACGGAAGGCGTGTGATCTGGCCGTCACATCTTGCCGTTCTCTCGGGACATTCCCTGTGAGTCCTGAAGGAGGTGACAGAGGAGGACTACCTTTCAGAGGAAGTTTATGAATGGCTCCTGTTCCCAGAGGGAATCTGTCTGGGGAAAAATAAAGATACTGGGTCTTTCATCTAGAATTTTAGAAAAGGACAAAGTAATGAAATGTTAAATCTGAGTGGCATCTGCAGATATTTAAGCAAGCAATAACAAGCGTATTCCTATATTCAAGATGAAAACCCCTGAGCATGATGGCGTTGTGAAGAAATTTCTATGAGAATCTAGGTGATGCTTTACCTCAAACAGCTACTTTCTAGTAGCCAGTTGAAAAATATTTAAATAAAACAAAACGAAAACACCAAGCCATGTTTGTAACTGCTGTATCAAAAGTTTTTCTCAACAACCAGGGAAAATGGTAGTAAGAGCCCCCTTCAGTTTCCCGCACATGTGAAGGGCGTCCATGTGTGAGGTGGCTGCCTCAGTCCATACGGGTTGCTGTAACAAATTGCCATAGACTGGGTGGCTTATAAACAACAGTCTTTTATTCCTCACAGTTCTGGAGGCTGGGAAGTCCTAGATCAAGGTGCCATCAAATTCAATGTCAGGTGAGGGCTCACTTCCCAGTTCACAAGTGGAACCGTCTTACTGTGTCCTCACATGGAAAAGGAGGAAGGCAGCTCTCTGGGCCTCTTTTATAAGGGCACTAATCCCATTCATGAGAACTGCATCCTCATGACTGATCATGTCTCAAAGGCCCCACCTTCTAATGCCATCACTTGGGGGTTAGGAGTTCAACATATGAATTTTGGGGGAAGAAAAACATTCAGCCTATAGCAGTGGTGCTCACAGACCACTGTTCCCACTCAGCTGTCACGTTCAGTCCTTCCTTGGCTCAGCCCAGCCTTGGCCTTGCCCAGGGTGGAAGCTCATCCTACCACTTCATTTAGCATCCATGGGTCCCTTCAAGCTAACCATGGACCAGGCACCCAAGGATGGAGCAGAACCAGTTCTGCAGGCCTGCTGGGTATCTCTGCCCATTGGAAAGTCAGTTTATTCTGATGGTGTAGAGTAGGTAACAGTGTAAGATGAAATCACAGCCCTCCCTCTGATCCTCCTCTCCATGACCTCAGCTGGCACTTCCCCACTGCCATGGGCTGGACCCCAGAATTCCACCCTGGGCATCCTGACCCCAGAATTGTTCTTCTCCACACTATTTCACCCCACCCTCCATCCCCAGAGATCCCCTTACACACTGTCTTCACCCTCAATCCCAAGGCTGTATTCCCTATTGTCACTAGGTCTTATAATCTGTTAAAACCAAATCCCAAGTCATTAGCCACCAAAAAAAGAAAGGAGAGAGGCAGTGACCCACTCATTCCAAAACAGCAGAGAAAGGAAAGAAGTAACTCCCCACCATGGGGACACTGTTGTTTCCATGGTAACCCCGGTTAAACACTGACATCCTTCTACATGTACATTACCTCATTTAACCTTTCAAATCAACTCAGGAGGCAGATACTATTCTTCTCTGTTCGTTTCCAGGTGAGGAAACTGAGACTGAGAGAAGGTGCCAGCGACAGCCTGCAGGTGGCTGGAACTGGAAGCTAGGTCTGTTGTCTCCACCGGCTCTGCAGGCTCTTGACCCTGCTACATCCTGCCACCACCTGATTCCCATTCCAGCCGCTGCCCTAGCAAAGTCATCTCAAACACTGTTAAAGGGAAATGTCTAAGCGTCAGAATTTAGAAAAAGCACAATCCATCGGCTGATCAGTTTTTCTTGGCAACTTCCCTGTGGGAGTCAGACTCCTTTCATTGGACAACTGAGTGTTTTTTACAGGACCCCATGAAGACCAGCGGCTCAGGTGCATCTGTGGCTCAGCTGTCTGTAGCATCCTTGCGCTGGCTCTTTATGACAACCAAGTCCCCTTGCAGCTGCTCCCAAGGCTATGGCAGGGTCAGAAAAAGAAACGCAAGGCTACCCTTTGCTGGTGACAATTTTCCCACTCTTTTAAAAAACTGTCATAAATCTTCAGACATTCCTAAGGCTCTCTCCTATTTTGACTTTTGGGGCAATTGTGGATGAAAGCCATGTGAGTTTCAGACATTTACATTTAGATATCTTGTATTCTTTAACAAGACAAGGCGCACTGATGGAAGGAAAGGTGACGTCTACAAAAAGTGCCTTGGGCAAGATGTCAGAAAACATCAATCAAAAATGTAAATGATGGCCACATTTGGTGGCTCATGCCTGTAACGCCAGCAGTATGGAAGGCAGAGGCAGGAGGATTGCTTGAGGCCAGGAGTTTGAGGCTGCAGTGAGCTATGATCACACTACTGCACTCCAGCCTGGGAAAGACAGTGAGATTCTGTCTCAAAAGAAAAAAATAAGGAAAATGATAAAGATAATAATAAAAGTCATAAAAAATAACTAACGTTCATTCAGCACTTACTATGTGCTAACCACTATTCTAAACATTTTATACGTATTAACTTATCTGTTCTCCAGACAATACTATGAATCAGATACTAATTCTTGTGGTTCCACTTTTCAGACAAAGAAACTGAGACAACAAAAGGTTAAGATAACTCGTCCAAGGGTCACAAAACCACTAAGAGACAAATCGAAGATCCAGCTCTTATAGGCTGGATCCATTAAACATTTAATGCTAGGATAGGCCGGGGGCAGTGATTCGTGCCTGTAATCACTTTGGGAGGCCGAGGCAGGCAGATCACTTGAGGTCGGGAGTTTGAGATCAGCCTGACTAACATGGTGAAACCCCATCTCTACTAAAAATGCAAAAATTAGCTGGGCGTGGTGGCGGGTGCCTGTAATCCCAGCTACTCGGGAGGCTGAGGCAGGAGAGTTGCATGAACTTGGGAAGCAGAGGTTGCAGTGAGCCAAGATCACACCACTGCACTCCAGCTTGGGCGACAAAGCTAGACTCCGTCTCAGAAAAAAAATAAAAATAAAAAACAAAAAAAAGCTAGGATATTCTGAGAAGATTATAGCTAAAAACTATAATTATTTAGTTACTGGGGAGAGCCATAGGTATCACTGAAGAACATATCTAACATATTAGTTATTACAATAGTACCACATAACTAGGAAAGGGAGAGTAATTGCTTGTAATAGATCAGATACACAGAAATGATCCTACATTTCACAGCAGGCATGCATCGTGAAGACCCATGCAGTGCTGCCTCGTGCCTGTAACCTCGGATTCCTTACCATGAGCAGAAAGCTCAATGGGTCCCTGGGCTAGGATTCAGGAACATTCTCTTATGAGGGGCAGGTGTTTTCCAATAATCTTGAAATCTGGTGAAAACTATGGATGTCTGATTTAGTTTGTGTTTGCATCAACCTCACCCCAGATTGAAATTCCTGCAAACCCATGAAGAAAGTGGTATTCAGTGATCCTCTGTGCCAGCCCAGGATGCCTAACAGAAGTCTGAGAAAAGACCAGTAACAGTCTTTTTGGGAGGGGGAAGGAAAAAAAACAGAATTAGCAATTCAGGCAGGCAAAGGGATGGGTGGGTGTGCCGGTTTGCAAAATCATTCGGGTGCAATGAGCCCAGCCTCCCTTCCCCCAGTGTATAGAGCTTCAGAAGTATCCTGCTAATGCTTGTAAATCTTCCAATATTCCTGCATGTCAAGTTAAAAAATATCATTTCCTAGTCTCCCTGTCCTGCGTCTGTCCAGCGTTGAATCCTCTAGCAGAGATAATGCAGCAACTTGGGCCTATTGCTCCGGAGAGCTGAACTGCAGCTTCATAAACCTGCCGTGTGAATCCATGATGTCATCTGTTCCCTCCGAGTTTGGGCTCCTGAGCCCCAGACCACCCACGCTGGCAGCCTATTCTCTCCCCGCGTCGTCAGGGAGAGACCTGCCTTTATAAATGATTTGAGGTCGAAACGGAGGACGTAGCTTGAATTGTTATACAAAAATGCTGCCAACGACAGCGATAAGCATTTGGACTTGTCGATGTGGTGATTTTTTTCTCATTTGAATTCTGAAATTCTCTCTAACAGACGGTGGAAAGGCTGAGAGACACAGTGAGGCCAGGGAGGTTTCAGAAACAGGCCTGAGAATCTGTAACAGACAGCAAGCAAGAGGGAAAAAGAAGTAAAATATTGGGAGCCTTGGAAATATTGGGGGTTTCAGTAATTAGATCACCAACGTTTTAGATTCACATTTAGATGACTTCCCCCCTCCCTCACTCTTGGTTTGAAGAAGAAAATTCTGGTGGGGGAGGGCGGTGTCTATATTACATTTTTCAAAACAATTTGCAGCTATATGGAAACTAGGGCATTTGGGGCTTCTGAATATTTTTGCCTAATCTTCAGTTGAAAAGGAGAAAGAAGCTCACTTGGGACCACAAAGTGTGAAGAGCACCACGAAGGCCTATGTCTGAGGTGTCCATGCTCCCATCTGCCCTGCGATGTGACTGAGACCCTGGACAGAGTAAGCCTTGCACAGCGAGGGGGCTTGTCTGCTCTTTTCCCATGGGGGAGCAGACATGTGAAATATAGGGCCAGGGAGGGAGTGTAATCAGATTCTAAATTTATCACACTAAAGACATGCTTGATGGAAATAAATTAACATGGAAAGTAAAAAGCCAGTTCCGGAATGTCTCTACTAAGGGAATAAGTCATGCCAAGGTTGGGGACATATCCTCTCTACCCACGTATGCCTTTAGCAGTCTTATGGGTAACTTTAGAAGCTTATGGGTAACTTCTCAAAAGAGTGTTTTTATATGAATTTAGCAAAATACATAGGATAATCTAGGCAATCAATTATATCAAAATGCATCTATCAAAATATTATTAAAACACTCAATATATATTTTAGTATGTGTGCTTCTTCATTGACTCTTTAAATAACAAGATCTGGTGCTGAGTTTAGTTTCTACTATAATTCCACAGTACTGAAGAGCAAAAACCAATGTTTTCAGATTGTTGTAGCAATTGTATAGGATATGAAAAGATCTGATATTTCTATTGGTGACAAAGTCACAGGTAGTGCTCTTACAGTTGTGGCTGGTCACATATAATTGAAGGAAATGCTGAATTTCAGCTAGAGGTCAAAAGCAGAGATATATACATTTTTTCTAAGTCAAGTTCATGGATGCCCCTGTTACGAGCTCCTATCCTGAGAAAGATGGATCCAGTCAGTCCAGTCAGGCTTGGTGATGAAGACTGGAGCACTGGAGAGGAGAGGAGAGGAGAGGAGGGTCAGTTCAGTCTAGTGAAGTGTCTGATCTCCTATTTGTCTCTTAAAGCTATTTCTAAATAAAAAATTTGAAAGAGTTGTTTCCCCCAAAGCTCCTTGAGATACTGGAGCACAAGAAACTATTCTCTGAGGACTCTCTGATAAATTGTAAAACAAATGCATGTTGTCCTTCTCTTTGGGGTAGAGCATCCACAGGGAGCTCTGATGAGAGAAGGCTGTGGTGCCAGGGGAGGACCACGGCCCAGCCACCCCTCATCAAAGTTTTAGCAGTGTGTGGCCAAAACGTCAGTATCCAGTGGAAATGGAATGGGGGAAGAAACAAAAGGAAATGGAAAAAAAACCCGAGGTATCTCAGTTGGGCCAATTAGACTGGTTTGTGACCACATGTGAGTGTTCTTTTGGAGAGTCTTGGAAATTCACAGGGTGAAGAAGGCCTCTAGCTTGGGTCCTGCATTTGCAGGAAAAGATAACAGGGGAGGCTTGTGGATGGGCTTTGTTGGTTGCCTACCTGCATTCATTTCACTTTCACCCTCCCCTCCCCTTCCTAACAGTACCGGGGTCTCATCCTGCATCTGCCCCTCCTCTACCCAGCCCTTGTCATCTCTGTTTTGGCGGGAGCTTCAGGAGAAGGGCATGATGGGCTGAAGTGGTGCTCTAGTCTCCTGTACACAATTATTGGTTAAGGGGTGAACGTGTCACCTACGCTGATACAATTAAGGTGACTTTCAGACTCTCTCTGGGAAGGCTGGGCAGAAGCATTCTCTTCGTCCCTGACTTAGCAGGGTGTAGATGTGAAGCCTGAACCAACCATGGCCATTCTGCTATTGAAAAGGAGGCCAGCCCAGGGATGATGCTGACGTGCCGACCAGGATGTAGCCAAGGGGATCTCAGAGAAATGAGGCAGGATCTCTTAATGAAACAAACCTCAAAGTGCAGCCCACAGTTGGATTTCCAGGGAAAAGAGTCAGTGGACTCCCCGCTTGATTAAAGCAGTTTAAGTAAGGCTTTCTTCTACTGCAGCTCAAAGTATCCTAAGTGAGAAAG
The DNA here is from genome assembly GCF_001698545.2 of Rhinopithecus bieti. Lineage (NCBI taxonomy): Eukaryota > Metazoa > Chordata > Mammalia > Primates > Cercopithecidae > Rhinopithecus > Rhinopithecus bieti. The sequence continues at coordinate 2,010,075 of NW_016820792.1, read as the reverse complement.
CAGGATTCCTGGCCTAGCCTAAGTATGCAGTCACAAAGCATTATGTTCTCCAAGGAGTTTCCAGCATTTCCCAAAGCTTTGCTCACAAGTCTATTGCTCTCTCTGCCCTTCCACGTGACATATTCATGGGGCTGAGACAGGATGTGTGTCTCAGGGTCCAAACTCCCAGAATGAATTCTCAGCTCCGTCACTAATATGACCTAGACAGGACCGTTTACCACTCTGAGCTTTAATGTTCTTATCTGTAAAATCAAGCCACAGATGTAAATGATTAGAGTAACTGATCCCAAAGCCTTTTCCACCGAATAGAGATCCAAGTACATCACTAAGAGGGGGACTAGGTTTAATATTCACCCCTGTTTCACTTATGGCTCGGAAAAGTGTTTACCCTTCTAGCATATATTCAGAGCTGTGTTAATATTAGAGAACTGAGGATTTTATATGACCGTGAATGTTAGTAGCCGAGGGAATATAAAGTCATATTTATAGATTTTTCTGTCATTTACAAGTCATTCAGGAAGTTCTACATACCAAGAATTATAGTAGCAGCAAGTATATAGAAACAACAGAATGATATAGTCTTTGTCTTTAGAGAGCTTCCAATTTACTGAGGGAGACAGCAGGACTGCACTGTACAGTGATGTAGGATGTGCACTGATCAACTCTGACAGGGTTACCTTTCATGCCAATATTCCTGTGACAGCTCAGGAAGACAAACAAGTAAAAAATAATAATTATAAAAAGAGCAAAATGTGGACAGTAAATACCCTATGATTCTGTCTGTGTGAGGAAAGGATGGTGAGATACGGTAGATCTCTGTCGATACCTATAGATAATCTTTGTAAAGAGATGTAAGGAAACGTTCATAGAGGTTAACTCTGGGAAATGGGACTGAAGGGAAGTTGGGATGGGGAAGAGGGAAACTTCTATTGAGTACTTTATACCCTTATATCCTATGAGAAAATTTGTTTCCTATAAGAAAATTTTACCATATATCAAAAGAAAACTTTCAAAAGCCAGCAAGTCTAATCTGGTTGAGTAAGCGCACCGCTGAGATACCCCTGATGCTGTAACATCATGGAGGCGAATCCAGTCTTGCCTGGGATAACCAGAGGATTCCCAGGGGAGAGGATGTTTTGATTGAGGCTAAAAAGATGAATAGAAAGTATTCAACTGAAGCAGTAAGAGAAGAGCATTTCAGACAAAGGGAATTGCATGTACAAAGCACAGAGGCAAAGGAGCTGGTTGCTTGTTCAAAAACTGAGATTTTGGTATAACTGAAGCATAGAGGATGTGTGGGAAACTGACAAGAGTTGGGGCTGCAGAGATGGTGCAGTGCTCAACGTGCGGTTATATTAAGGCAGTTGGTGTGAGTGCACTGTAGGGTTTCAAGTAGGGAGAGACAAGCTTCTGCTTAGTTCTTAGATCATTCTCAGAGTAGTATGGAGGCTAAGACGGATAAGACATATGTGCACACATGCACCCACACACTCACATGCATATACACGCATATACCCACACATACATACACACATGCATATATGCACGTGCACCCACATATACACACACACATGCATATGCACACATGCACCCACACATACGCACATGCATTTGCACACAGCACCCACACATACACAAATACATGCATATGCACACATGCACCTATACATAACATATGCACACATTCACCCACACACATGTATATACACACATGCACCCCACACATGCATATGCACATATGCACCCACACATACATGCACACAGATGCGTATGTGCACATGCACCCACACATACATACACACACATATGCACACATGCACCCCCCATGTATATGCACACATGCACATGCACATATGCACCCACACATACATGCACATTCATATGCATATGGGCACATGCACCCACACACACATGCATACACATGCATGCACCCACCACACATGCATATGCACATATGCACATATGCACCCACACATGCTTACATACGCATGCATATGTGCACACCCACCCACACATGCATGCATATCAGCACATACACTCACATATATATGCACACATGCATAGGCACACATGCAGCCCCACACACATATGCATACATGCGTATGTACACATGTGCACACATGCACTCACCCCCACACAAATACATATGCACACATGTGCACACATGCACCCACACACATACACACATGTGCACAATGCACCACCCGCCCACAAGCATGTGTACACATGCACCACACATACACACACATGCATATGCGCGCACACACACACACATACACGTATGCATATACTCACATGTGGCACACCTGCACCCACCCCTCACAAAATACATATGCACATATATGCACACATGCACCCACACACACATACACACATGTGCACACATCCACCCACACACATGCATATGCACACACACACCCACACACATACACGTATGCATATACTCACATGTGGCACACCTGCACCCACCCCTCACAAAATACATATGCACATATGTGCACACATGCACCCCCACACACATACACACATGTGCACACATCCACCCACACACACGCATATCCACACATGCACCCACACACACTCATGCATGTGTACACATACATCTACAGATACACACCCACAATGCATATGCACACACGCACCCACACATACATACACATGCATATGCATACATGTGCACACATATAAAACCCACATCCAAGTATTATGGAAACTTGTCTATTTTTCTTTATTTTTTCCACTTTATTTTTCAGTCAGATCTTTGATCTACCTAGAATTGATGTTTGTTTATGGTGTTAAGTGGCTTTGCTTTTCTTTCAAATGTTTAACCAGTTGTTCCAATACCACGAAGTTAATAAACTATCCTTTTTTAAATAAGCTGAAATGTCATGTTTGTTATATATTAAATGCCTATAGCTTTCAGACACGGCTTCTGAACACTTCAAGTCAGCCATCTATTTTGTACTATGCTTTTCGAAATACTATAGTTTCACACTATTTTCAATCTGCTAAGTGAAAAGGAAGAAATATAGGTAATTTTCCTTGAAAATTCATTTAATATAGAAACTAAATTGGGCAGAATTTATCAGTTAGTAGAATTTACCATTATAAATTCCTAAGTTCATTAAATCTAAAATTGTAAATGAATCAATGTGTCACTTTTAGAAGACAATAATTGTTTTTAAAAGTACATTTGGCTGGGTGCGATGGCTCACACCTGTAATCCCAGCACTTTGGGAGGCTGAGGCAGGTGGATCACGAGGTCAACAGATCGAGACCATCCTGGCCAACATGGTGAAACCCCATCTCTACTAAAAATACAAAAACTAGCTGGGCGCAGTGGCGCATGCCTGTAATCCCAGCTACTCAGAGGCTGAGGCAGAAGAATCGCTTGAACCCGGGAGGCGTAGGTTGCAGTGAGCCGAGATCATGCCACTGCACTCCAGTCTGGGTGACAGAGCGACACTCCGTCTCAAAAAAGATAAAAAACGTATGTTTAGAAAAGAGCACAGAAGCAATTTTAGTATGTGGGTTTCCCCTCAACCAATGTTTAAAAAGATCCTTTATCATGGAGACCCAGTGTAAAATATCCCAGGACTTTGTGAAATAACAAGCACAGGCCAGTGATAATTCCATTACCACCATGACACATTTCCTCACAGCCTTCCAAGCCTCAGCAAAACATCTGAAACAGTCTCATTTACTTTTGAGAGCGACAGCTCCCCAGCAAAGTCACACCACCCTACTAAACTTTCAGGTGAGGGTTCTTTTTTCTTTTTTTAAGGGCATCTCCTCCACAGAACTCCAAAATAGTGTCCGCTATGAACTGGGGAGCCTTAGCAGCCTGAGGACAGAGTCAGCCTCATATTTTAAGGAGTCTGGTTACATTTTTGATGAATGCGAAAGCCTCTTTCTGCTGGATGCAAAAATGACTTCATTCCCTGTCCAGCAAGTCATAAGGGAAAGAAATGGTTTTCTTTAGGACTTTAAACGTATTACTTAATGTAATGACATCTGCCAAGCGAATGTTAGGAAAAGTACACTGAGCTCCGTGGCCAAATTCCATGGCAACAGCTGGCAAATCACAGGTGTTGGCCAGGAAAGCCTCCAGTCCTGCTTAAATGTTCCGGGGAGAGTTCTTTATTATTTTAAACACCACGTTTGCAAAGTGCTTAATTTGCTGGGATTCAAAACATTCCTCGTGGGCAAAGTGCAATGTAAACAGCGTTCCAGGAGAAAGTCATGTCTGCCTAATTTTTTATTTGCAAACAGGGTGGTTAGAAAACAAAGTGTTTAAGCATTTTCTGACTGTGATATTGCCGTGAAGAATTTAGGAAGGCTATAAAGGAAAATAATTCTCTTAGTTAAACCAACCATAATGGGAGATCTTTGACATTAGCCAGGAGAGGTGGACATTTCTGGACAAACTCAGTGCCTCTGTCCTGAGGTGGGGGGGATGGTCAGTGTGAGGAGAGGCAAGATCCATGGAAGAGACTTTGAAGATCCAACAGTAGAATGGGTTGGAACCTTCAGGGTCCACAAGTATTTTGAAGGTAACTTACTATACAACTCACATCTGTGACAGGAGTTCCAGGCCCACTGCCATGTGGCCCAAGTCTAAAGAGTTAAAACAAATCACCTAGAGGGACAAAGTTCTTAGGGTCTAAATTCCACTTCATGTAAAAACATGTCTGAGAACACGTGTGCTGCAGCCATGCCTGGGTGAGGCTTGCCTGTGCAGGCACCTGATTTAATTCAGATCCTACTGTTACACATGGGCTCATCCATTCATTCATAGTCACTTACCAAATACTCAGTGAACACCTACTGAATTCCATGAGCTGTGCTAAAGCAAAGGTACACAAGGAAAACAGACACGTCCTTATCCTTGAGGGGCTGTGGATGAGTGAGGGGACAGAGAAGTCAGAATAGTGACGGCACAGAGGGATCGTTAACTCCCAAAAGGCATGGATGGGAAGACTTTCCCAGGTCATGAGACTCCTCCATTCACCATGTCTGTGCCTCCCACGACACTTCTAAAGACAGATCAAGTCCTTGGCCTTAGGGATCAATCCGCGTCATCCCTCTAACCCCAACAATCTGTGTGAGAATAAACCTATTATCCCACCTGGAAAAACCACAGCCTTCTTCAGGATTGTGCAAACTGAAGCTGGCGGGGCAAACTCCCCTCTCTGCTCACCATCTGGGCCATGGAGGCCAGCTATGTTGGGAAAGAGTGAGGCCAACTCCACGTAACAATGAGGCAGAGACAATGACTCCCGACAGCACGGAGTCCCAGGACAAGGCCACCTCACGGCCAGCTCCACCCCAACCCTTTCTGCATTTGAGTATTTCATTCCATAAATTCCCCATCTCCTTTTATTTCTCCTTTTATTTTTCCTTAAACTAATTTGAATTGGTATTCTGTCATTTGTCACCAAGAGAGTGCTGTTTACTACGTGTACCAAAATGTGGGTACGTGCAGGGGCAGCATAAGCGTTCAGATGGGTGGGTGCACCGAACCCAGGCTAGGGGCCAGAGCGAGGCTTCCTGGTGGAAATGGCATGGGAACAAGATTTGTGACTAATTAAAACTGGACCTCTGAACAATTCTGTTCCATTGCTTTATTTTCCTTTATAAAACAAACAAACTTTCTTTGTCTTCGTTTCTCTTCTGAGAAGTGGGTTTCACACATGCACACACACACACACACACACAAACACACACCCATTGATGGCACTCTAGTGGGGCAGGGACATGAGATCAGTGTCCAGTATTGTTCTCCTTGGTGATGGGAGTGAGCTAACCAATGAGTGGAGCTGTGGAAGGAGGATGTCTCGGAGTTCAGATGTAGGGCTGGCGTTGTCGGGGTGCCATTGGTCTCTCCATGGACGGCAGAGGCAGTGGCAGGACCAAGCTTGTGCCACCTTCAGCAGACTATGTCCCGACCACACTTGCCCTGCAGTGGTCACCAGCATGGCCCTTCCTTCCCAAGGCTTATTGCTGCCTGTGCTTGCCTTCCCCAATCACTCCCCACCATCTCTCCACTAGGTAAAAGGGTCAAGGTCCCTCCTGAATGGCACAAGGACCCAGCAACTGGACAGGGCAGGGAAAAGCATTTTCAATGCAGGGAGCCGGAGGTGCAAAAGCATAGGAGCATGGAGCATCATGTGTGTTATGTGCAGAGAACTTCAAGTGGTGCATTGGTGCTGAACCATAAATCACCAGCAACCAGCAACGTATGCATATGTAAGCTTCAAAGGTCCCATCGAGGGAAGGTGTTTTGCAATTGGAAGGTGTCTACTGATGCTATTTTCTATCATTACACGTATTGCAGGGTTGTGGTGGGACCCAAATAAGATCATACGCCTATAAAGTGGCTATGGAGTCTGGAAGAGCATTGTACACATGCTAACTAACAGAGTGTGGGGTATGGCTAGGGTACATTTCAGACCACAAAGGAATACTAAAAATCAAAATAACAGTGAATTTCTCTCAAATCCACAGTATTAAATGTGTTTGCATATTGGACATTTTAATTAAAATACTTCTCATCACCCCTTTACAGATAAATGAATGATTTCATTGTCTATTAAAATGTTTCTTTGCTTGTAATTAATTAGACCACCAAGCTTCAGGCTGGGGACCTGAGAGTTACTTTTGTTGACTTATACATCACCAAAAACACTCAATATGGCCTCTAAAATATAGACATATGTATGCATGAATAGATGGATGGATGGATGGTTGGATGGAAGTGTCTATAAATAATTTTTTGTTTTCAAATTTGTATCCATTTTCTTTAGGACATCATTACTTTTCTCCTGAAATGCTACAATGGTTTCTTAGCTGCTTGCTCTGTCTCCAGCCTCCTCCCTCTCTGCTCTCAAATCCATCATTCCCACAGCTGCTCAGAAGCTCAACAGCATTTTAATTACTCCACCCAGTTTGGCAGTAATGTGGGTTCTCTCATTGTGAAAAGGCGTAAAATAAGAGTAAAAAGCACAACCACAAGAAAGACGAAGGAAAATTATTTATTCCAGGTGCTTTGATTATTTACCTAGATATCCAAGAGAATTAGCTAAAACATCACTGGAACTATATGGGAAAATTTGATAATGTTGCTTGATATCAACAAATGTCAAAAGGTCAATTATTTCCCTATCTACCAGCAAAAAACAGACAGCCAGAATACAGCATGGAACTAAAAGCTGCCGATCTTTGGGGTATCACAGGGATGCTGAGTATTGTCCCTTTGAGCTCCAAGTAATTCTGATTGTACCCAGAGCCCCACAAAATCTCCCATGAAAGCAGCTCTTCAGTTTCTGGTCTCTCTCTGCTAAGATGGAGGCCTGACCCAGCTCCAAGGTCAAGGTGGGACATAGACATCTTGGCAATCCTGTTACCTTTCCAAATGAGCCCAAAATAAAAAAGTGGACAGAAATGCTTCCCTGCCTACTTCATAGGAATACCTTTCTCCTTCTCACTTGCAAAGTGGTTTTAGCACCCGAGGACTCCATTTTCATAGACTATGAAGACCCAATCCTACACACATCTACCAAGTGTCCCCTGGGGATGGTTTCCCCTGGACACAAGGACAGTCTGCTGTTAAGAAGTATTTAAGTTGGCTGGGCGCAGTGGCTCACGTCTGTAATGCCAGCACTTAGGGAGGCCGAGGCAGGTGGATCATCTGAAGTCAGGAGTTCAAGAACAGCTTGACCATAATCACCAGAGCAAGACTCTGTCTCAAAAAGAAAAAAAAAAAAAGGAAGTATTTAAGTCTCCACCTCCTGCCGAATAACAGTGTTTGCAACTTTTGGTAAAATATTGCTTTCAACTGTAACCATTAAGTTTGAAAAATCTTAAAGTATCTGAATATCCACAGTATTGCTGGGGATGGGGAGGTCTTGGCAGATCAAGGCCTGAGTTGCTTGCATTTAGTTGACTTTGACCTTGCTTAAGCTGCGACCTGAAGAGCAAGTAGAAGTTCAGAAGATAGGAGGGGATGGAGCTGATAGAAGAGAGTGGTCAGGGCAGAGAAAAGAGTCTGGTGGGGAAACAGGAGGTGCGAAGGGCTGAATAGCAGGTGAGTGTGCTGAAGGAGCAGCTCATGTCACTGTAGTGAGAGCCAGGAGAGTGTGCATAAGTAGTAGGTCCTGACCAGTGGGAAAGAAGTTTTTCTATCCAGGTTCTGGTTCCCATGAGGCTCCTGCTGTCTCTGCTGCTCCCCAAAAGGAACACGGGTAGTGATGGTAACAGCTATGAAGAGACCAAGAAGTATCCCAGCCCCATTCTTTGAATGCTGGAATTCACAATTCCTGCCATTATAGCAAATCTCCAAAAGTAACCATGGTCAGAGAAGCTGGCAGAATTTAACAAGCTCTCAACTCTTGCAGGTGAATTTCGTGGGGTTTTGTGGAGTCCGTGTACAGAATACAAACTTTCTACTCTAAGTGCTTGACCTCAAAGAGGCCGACCTCAACAATGGCCATGGATGGAGTTAAAATGCCCAGGTTTCAAGTCAGCAATATGCAACGAGACTTTTGATACATCAGTTATGTTAAGTAGAAGTTTTCATTTAAAGGTAATTCATTGCAGCCACAACATATAAATATTTTTAAAAGGAAACAGACTAGAGGTTAGATAGTAGACAGAATTTTCTTTTAATCTATCTTTCTAATGCAGCCAGAAAATAAAAAGCTAAAATCTTGTCCTCCAATAATATTTAACAATATGGAGCAAGTCTCACAATACACCAAGCGAAAACTTGATCAAACAGCATACTAATTACAATTTCCATACAATGACACACGTACTATGAAAATATAAAACAGCAGGTAATACTCAAAAATATTCCCATTTGTTATCTCTGACAGGCACGGTTTTAGGTGGTTTGCTTTTCTTGTTACCCGTTTCTGTTTTGTTTTTTTTTTTTTCAAGTATTTAAAATAAACCCATAATATTATTACAGTCAGGGAAAAAAAGAAAGAATATTCATAACAGCCTACATTTTACATGGCAATGAGTATTCCTGAACTGGGTGTGCATCTGAATCACACAGCAGTCTTTGTGCAAATAAACGAAGCGTCAATTTTCCTGAGTGTTCGAGAAAAATAAAATTTTTCTGTGAGATTTATCTGTCCATGTCTTTGAGCATGAAAACACAGACACAAATACACATGGTTTGGTTTTTTTTTTTCCTGTTGTGCAGCCCTAGAATATTTGGGCGTTTGGCTCCAAGTCTGAAATTCCAGTTGTTGCCTCCAAATCTGGGAGCCCTTTACGTCTGTGAAACACAAGCTGCAGCTCCCCCGGGAGAACACGCTCCTCAGCTTCCTGCCTCATCGCAAAGAAAACTGCCCTTGTGTGCATAGCCCTCACCACCAGGGCCAGCAAATGAGAACAGCTTGGAAAAACAGCGAGATGCTTGCAATAGTTTGTTTGGTGTCTCAGAAAATAAAATCCATCTTTCTTCACCAGGTGACAGTCATCGCTTTCAGATGATTTTGGAAGAGGAGCCATTCCCTGCCTTGAATCTGGAAGGCTGGCTAGGTTTCCGGGACTGTGTTTTCATGGACATGAAGAATTTTATGAGAAATACAATTGCAAGGAGCTTGATTTCCATAGGATTTTTACCTCCTGCAAATTCTTCCAGCTGGACCCTTCTTCCAGATGTTTGTGAGACCGATTTAATCAGATTCTCCAGGGATGGGGCTCTGGCATCCACTTTCGCAAGGTTTACAGGTGATTCTGATGCATAGCAAAGTTTGAGAATGCCTGCTACAGCAGGACGACAAAGGGGGGCTTTGCATAGAAAAACAATGGCAATGAAACCACACATTGCATTTGCAGTGGAGATATTTAAAGGCAACCTTAAAAATGATTTTTTAAGAAGACTGTCTCCTCGGCTAGAAAGGGTTACATGCCATTCTTTCACTTCATTCACAGATCCCTCTCACAGTCTGAATGGAAACAATGAAGCAGCCCAAAGGCACACTCAGTCAGGGCCCTAGGATGCCACATAAATCAGCTCAGGGCAAGCTGGCCCAAGTGAGGGTGAGTGCCGCGGAGGTGAAACGGCCCGTCTGGTGACCAAACGCTTTTTGCCTATTAACTGCACGTGTTGACTTTGTGTGGGGACCTGGAGAGTCCAGTCGCCACAAACACGGGGGTCAACAGCCACTTGGCAGCCTCTTCACCCTGAGCAAGTGCTGAATTCAATACAACTAGCATTTAAACAGCTCAGCATCCTCCTGGAGAGCCACTCTGTGAGGTGGGGTAAACACATGCCCTGGTTTGTGAATGAGGTTTAGGCTCATTGCCCAGGTGTAATTCTTAATAGCACCCCGTTCGCACTCAGAAGTACCCTCGTTTTGTGGATAAATTGTATGATCACCTGGCTTCAAGGTCAAGGTGATGGCCTGTTGGCTTAGGGAGCTGAGGTGGGGGAGAAGAGCTGATAATTCCTGTGCACTCCCGCAAAACAGTTAGGAGGCAGTCGTAGTGCTTCCAGCACAGCCACGGCTGCCTCCTTCAGCAAGAAGCAAACAGAACTCCTTGGTAAATCTCCCTCCTCATTCTTTCTCCCCACCCCCTTGCACTTTCTCTCTCTCTGTATATTTAACTCTTTCAGTTTCTTTAATATCCATCATTGTCATCTGAGCAGCACAACGCAGTAACTGTATGTCAATTTTCACTTTGTAGCATACACTCTTTATTCCCAAATTACCCCAGTAACCCAAATAAGAAAGGAGAAAATGCACAAAGAATTACTGTGGCCATCTGGAATGCATAATGTGGAAAGATCTGCAATACATTACATGGTCTGGAAAGTGGCTGGTCGAATTCCAGAGAGCTCAGATAGACTTCAAAGTCTGGCTGTACATCAGTGAAACTGCTGATCTGCTCCAATATTTAAAGTGGGTGTAGATGAATGAATTTATTACAGTTTTTATCTTCTGGGCTCAGATGGGGAAATGGGATCATAGTCAGGTTCTCCTTTAATTTCATGCTGAATTTTTTTCTTAGATTTTGTTTTTCTCCACCTTAATTCTGTACTATTTCTTAATTTTTCTTTTGAACTGAAACGTACCTTCCTGAAAACTGACTGAAGTGCAGGAATAAAGTAACTCCGTAGAGACTAATGGCCTAATCATGAGACATTTTGCATAAAGGATCTCAATTCCAAATATATATATGTATGAAACTCTTGACTTTCTCTGTCTCCGATGGAGCAAGTCAATAGATCTGGACTCAGCTGCGCAGAATTTATTTCTAAAGTTGAATTTGGGTGATATCTAGTTATAGTTCCTGATTAAAAATATAAACAAAAGTGGCACTCATGAAATATTTGGAAACACTTGATGTGAGTCAAGTGTCTGCTGTCAGGAACTCCCTTCAGGAAGGGATGAAAGCAATTCTTTAGGTTCAACCGCCTCAGAATTCCTTTGAGAGGCAAGCTTCTTCTCATCTCTGCCAACTGGGTTGCTTTTATCTTCATACAAATTTTTCTTGATCCTTGAAAGAACCTTAGCAAATACAATTCTAAGCCAACTCCATAGCAAATGTCTGTGCTCCCTCACCTTCAAGAACTTCGGGGTTCTATTTCCAAACTCTAAACACAATCTCATCAGCAATATAGAAGCATTTCTTCTGGATCTCTTTTTGAATGGGGAAAAAAAGAATTGTTTTTCACACATACATAAAGGAAAGAAATATAATAATAAGGTAAAGTTAAGAGTATCATGATAACCTACAGCTGCTGCTTTCCTTCTGTATTTTGCCAAGTATCCATTTTCAATTTCTTGGATTTCTATAGTAATTAGATTATCAAAACATTGCTGAAGTTCCTACTAAAATTTTCAAAACTAGCCCAGGACAAGAGGAGCAAATCCTGAACTGGTAGAGTTTGACTTCCAGGTCCCCCTCAAGCTCCTGGGAACCCCCCCTTTTTTTTTCAGAGGCACTTTCTCTACTTTCTTCCCATAGTAATCAAAGGGTGAGATGTTCACTCTGAAATGAGCTTTCCCCTTCAGGCATCTTTTAAAAGGGAATTAAGGCATAAACTTTGTTTAACTCAAAGGGATGAATCTCTCATGTAGGCCATGGAAAAAGAAAATTTTGTGGGGCACAAGGGCTTCTGACAATTATATCATGAGAGTGTTTTCCAATACTCAAAGAACAGCATTAGCTAGAGTAGTTGCTAGAGGTCAGTGATGTTTATGGAAGGCCTCAATATGTTGTCCAACCATGTGTTATATTCCCAACCAGTTCCACGATAAGACTTTTGAACAATAGCTAACAGGCACCTTGTGGTGGTTTCCTAGGGCTCCCATAACAAGATAGCACAAACTCTGTGGCTTAAAACAAGAGAAATTTGTCATATAACAGTTCTAGAGGCCAGAAGTCTGAAACCAAGGTGTCAGCAAAACCATGTTCCTTCCAAAGCTTCTAGGAGAGGATCCTTCCTTGCCTCTTTCAGCCCTGGACTTTCTTTGGCTCCTGGTAGCATAACTTCAATCTCTGCCTCTGTTGTCACATGGCCGCCTTCACCCCATGTGTCTCTATATGGCCTTCCCTCTCTGCGTGTCTCTGTGTCCAAGTTTTCTCTTCTTCTAAGGACATCAGTCACTGTAGGTTAAGACCCATCCCAATGACCTCATCTGAACCCAACGGTGTCTGCAAAGACCCTATTTTTAAACGAGGTCACGCTCACTGGAACTAGGGGTTAGGACTACACCGTATATTTCTGGAGTAGACACAACTCAAACCATGACATACTCCTAGATAGGAACAACTGAAGAAGAATGAAGACCATGATCATATCCTACAGGGCAGCCCTTAGCTCCTCCTTGATAGAAAGATGTAATTCAACCTTGAAAAGCTAAGGACAGATAATTCTAGATAACTCTAGAGACTCTAGATGGCTCTAGAGTAGTGAAAAGACAGGTCATTCGATGTCTGCTTTAGTCATGGAATGACTGTAAATCAGGAACTATAAACCTCACCTGCTCTGCTTTTCTCTGCAGAGCCACGTAAATGTGAGTCAACACAAATTATGATTCACCTCTGGGTCACCCTGAGACAGGGCTAGAGAAGATGACCCTGGGACCCTCGATTGCATCTTGGATCACTTCAGCCCAATCTTGTTTTGATTAGCAATCAGAGCTAAAATTCGGCATCACGGCATAAGTGGAAACGTGTACTTTTTAAACACCACAGTTGAAAACCATATAGATGGGTTCCAAGAAGCAGGTATGTGATCCTTGAAGGCAGGAATTATGTTAAACTCATCCTCATAGACCCATGACCTGACAGGCACTCAAGGAAAGCTTGATTAATAAGTAAAGGCCCTTTTTACTGGGAGCTTACAGATATTATCTGACTTGCCAAGGAGTCAGAGACAGGGATTTGAACTCAGGTCTTCTGCATCCCCACTGTGAAGTCTTTACGTCATATCAGAGGTTCACCAACTTTGGCAAGTAGGAAATCTCTGGAGGGTGGGAGGGCTTGTTAAAACACGGATCGATGGTCTCCATCCCTTGATGAAAGCCCCTGTGTAAGGGTGGCCCCCATGTGTATGGCCCCCATGCCTGGGTCTTCTGAGTCAGTAGGTCTAGAGGGGGGCTGATCATTGCCACTGCTAACAAGTTTCAGGTGATGCCAATGCTGTTGATGGAGGGCCACACTTTGAGGGTCACTGTGCACTGGTGAATATTAGGGTCACCCAGAGAGCTTTTCGATTTCATTGACCTGGGATAGGATTTGGCCACTGGCAGATCCAGAAGATCACATGGTGATTCTGCTGTGCAGCCTGAGCTGGAGGCTGTCCTTCGCTCCTCAGCCGCCTGTTAGTTGGACTCTGGTGAACATCTACCCCCAGTTCCACTTGGGCAGAAGCAAGAGAATTGTTACTATCTGAGTATAACCAGGGCATGCTTGCCCCACGGTTCAGCTTCTTCCCATCCCATACCCCTGACTCACTACAGCCCTGTCCTTCAACCATTCTCTTAAGAGAAGGCAAAGAAATATCTAAGAAAATGTATTCACACTCTGGGCAATGAGAAGGGATCCAGAAAGTAAGACAGACTTGTTTACCTGTTTATCTGTTTCACCTGAGACCCTACAGTCAGGCACAGGATCCCCCTAGGGCTTGTTTCAATCCCTCACCTGACTAGCTGGGCACTTTCTCCTGTCTAAACTTGCACAGCAGCCATCCTCCCAATTAGAACTCATTTGCCCCTCAGAGATCGCTCACAGCACTTCGTTCCAACTTTACATATTCTATCTGGATGGAGTAATTTATAACTACTACCACCGTCACCCATTACCACCCCGTGGAATCCTAGGAAGTGGGAACCTCGGTTTGTATACCTTAGCATTCCCCCATCAACCCTAGCTCAAATCTTGTGCATAGCACATGCTCTAGTCCAGTACTGAATTGGATTCAGCTCAGGCTTTAATCTCTGTTCCTAATATGAGCTATGCCGAGGGATGGACATTTTATTAGTTATTTATACCTTAGTATGAATGTGTTTTCATCCCTTTCGTGAGACTGTGTTATAAAAATTACACAGCTCAAGTGTCTGGTGACAGGGATGGGAAGCAGGAATTCCAATAACAACAGGCTCTGTTGATCCACTTTCCCCTCCACTCAGAAAACATGAACTCTGTTGAGGCATGTGGCTCATTCTGCTGCCTGTGAACTAGTGACTGAAGTGGGTTCAAAACTAAAGGTTTGCATAAGTAATGATTGCTTTTCAGGAATTACATTTTAGTGTACCTCATTAGCCCCCGATCATTCTTCTGTCTGGCAAATTCTTACCCAAAGGGCTCTCACTCAGCAATGATTCCTTCTTCATTGAAAAGTTTTCCATTTCACCCTCACATGGTTCTTGATTTCTGCACTTTTTTTTTTTTTTTTTTTTTTTTTTTTTTT
>NW_016820792.1:1967756-1994915 GCF_001698545.2 Rhinopithecus bieti | reverse complement strand
TTTTTTTTTTTTTTTTTTTTTTTTTGCAGAAAGAAAGGGAGGGATCCTCCCTGTGGATTTGCATTCAATCTTTAGGACAAGTTTTGCACAATATCATGCCCTATAGGAACTTCACAAATAAAGAATCAAAGTTTCCCCTATGGTTCTAATTATCCAGTTGTATAATTCACACGCAGCTGCCTTCAAAGCCACTGGTTTCTGCAACCGAGAGGGGATTCTGCCTTCCACCCAGGCAGCTGTGAGAGAAGTGCTAAGAAACGGCCTTGCCAGATGATGACCCTTTCAAAGGCTTAAATTCCTGTATTTTATCTCATTCCAAGTAAACTCTTTTCTGAGTGGGGCATGTTCAGATGTAGATATAGACACAGAAACAAATTATAGTGATGACATGGGACCGTCAGATGATCTTCAAAACATTTAGAATTAATTGTTCAGTGACAAAGGCAGAGCATTTAGAACCAGTCACAACCTCAGAGGTCTCATACGTAGGATGGGGACAGATCATGACCCTATGAGCTGTGCTAACAACAGCCATGTGTGGAAAGAAAGTATCTAGCACAGGGCCAAGCTCACAGCAAGTGTTCAAAATCTGTTGTTCCCCGTTCGCCCTACTGTTTCTCTTCTCATCGGCCATATCTGTAAGTACAGACGCTGCAGCTTCATTCAAGCATCCGTCCAGGATTTCACTGGAGTGCTTTTCCTCTAGTTCCCCTCAAATTTTCCTGCTTTAAGTTTGAGTAGGCAAGCAGAACAGCTCACTTTTCTCTTCTTCTCTATTCCTAAAAAAATTGTTTGACATCTTAGCCTCTTTGGTTGGTCTGTGAAAAATAAGGAAAACAATGTCTACCCTGCCTGTACTTTTGTAGTGATATTAAATTTATATAAAGTATATAAAAACGCTTTGGTATGGTTTAGGTCAACATATGTAGGTATTGTTTAGGTATTGTCTAGGCCAACATACAATTTCTCAGCATCGCTGCCTTAGTTCAATTATTTGTTGTCTTTTAACCACACATGGAAACCAGTACTCATTGGGCCTCTCACACCTAGTGGTGTTTCCGTCCCAATCCATGTGCCCACCACGTCAAGATCAAACCTCACTGTCGTTAATTTCTCCCCTAACATCCCATTTCTCAGGCGTCTCGACACAGCTTAGAGGGGAAAAAAGCTGGAGAAAATGTTTGCAATGTAAAAAACTCACAAGAGATTCATAACAACAAGCACCATTCAATAGAACTTTCTACGGTGCTGAAAGTATTTTCTATCTGCATCGTCCAGGACAGTAGCCACTAGCTGTGTGTGCTAGGAAGACTGAAAAATGCATCTTTAATTAATTTAATTAATGTAAATTTAATAGGTTAGTGGCTACCATATTGAAAAGCACAGACAGAGACTTTTAATAAACCTGTACCTCAACTTAAGGACGCTATCTAAGTGCGGGTTCTGTTTTAGCAGGTGTGGGGAAGGGCTTGAGATTCCACGTTTCTGACATGCTCCTGGGTGCTGCTGCTGCTACTGGACCAGAGACCACATGCTGAGTAGCAAGGGTCTATCCTAGACTATATAAAAAGCTTTTGGACAGGGGCAGTAGCTGCATAACCATGAACCAGCCATCAATTTCCTGGATATATATTCCAAACCTGTTGTCACACAGGTCTGTAAGGGCTGGTATAAGAAGGCTGTGATGGGGAAGCAGAGCCGAGCCATGCATCCATCACTGGACAGTGGATGGGTGAAACGTGGTGAATGCACAGCACGGAGTATGAATCAGCACTGGGAAGCAATGTGTTTGACGTGCCTGTAGTGACATGCATGAATCTCAGAGGTGATAGCACTGAGCAAAAAACTATGAATCTGCAGAAGATATATAACCCAATGCCATGTTTACAAACTAAAATGCCTGCCACAAAATAAGAAGTCATATTTTGTCAAAACACACACAGGCTGAGCGCAGTGACTCACGCCTGTAATCCTAGCAATTTGGGAGGCTGAGCTGGGCGTATCCCTGTATCCCTTCGGCCCAGGAGTTTGAGATAAGCCTGGGCAACATAGCAAGACCCCGTCTCTAGAAAATGTAAAAATTATTTTTAAAAAAAGTATTTTAAAAAAACACACGCAAATAAAAAAATACATCTTAAACACTTTAGACTGACTATGACGGTGAAAGCGAGATGGTAGAATGGGAGTGTTAAATGAGGATACCCAGGAAGAAATAAAGCAGGAAAATGTCTAGCATGGGCTGTGACAGTATGGCATGTAGCAAGAAAGAAGTCTGGAAGTCAGGACCTCCCCCAGCCAGTGCCGGCCGCCTTACCGACCCTGTCTCCTACTGTGCCCCCATGTCAATCCTCCCGCCACTGCTGATACATCCATCCAATCGCTCTCCTCCAGACATGTGTGAGCCATTCCCTCAGACTCCAGATAGTTGAACCCACCTGCAACTATCTGAACCTTAGGCTAGCTTCTTTGGGAATCTTTCTTGGGGAAACCTCCCCCGATCATCAAAACCAAAATGATCACTTCTTTCTCTGACATCCCATCGCCCCTATATTCTGCACCTCTCCTTTGGCACAGATCACAGACTGACTTACAACAGTGGCTGCCATTGTGTAAAGACATAAAACAAAGCACAGAACAAACAGAGCATCGCCAATGAGGCCAGTCCCTGTTGGCTGGTCAGCTGCCTGAGCACAGGGTCAGCACCTCGTCCCTGTTTGGGATCCTCAGCAGCATCTACTATCATATTTTTCAAAGACCTATTAAAAAGAGCTAACTCAGTCTTCATCTGTAAAACCACTCCTGTATGAAAAGAAAGCGCAGTATTTGCTTCTTACCCAGAAGGTAATGTACGTGAGGGGAGAATTCAGAGTTGAAGAAGTCAGGAGCTTTTGGGAAAACACAGTTTGCAGGCCAATGTCACCAGTAACCCTTATAAATATTTTTATATCTATTAAACTAAAGCAATAAAGATAGCATACTCAATAAAGATAATGTCAATCATAATTTATATGTCCTAAAATTGTGTTACTTTTACTGGCAGAAACTGTAATTACTTTTGCATCAACCTAATGATAATAATGAACACAGTTCAGTTTATTACAATTTACTATTGCTTAGGGTCCAGAATTTCTTCAGGATATATTCCTTTAGCAGTTTTAACGCGAACCTTGTAAATTTGGCATTCTTTGTTTATAAACACTGAGTATCTATTCTGTTTCCAGCTGTACACTGTGCAGGTTATACAATCCCCATTTTATAGGTGAGGAAACAGAGAGTCAAAAGCAATAAAGGAACTTCCTCAAGGCTGTCAGCTAGTTAGCAACAGTGCAATGCTTCAAACCAGGTTCATCTGACTCCCAAACGCATCCCCTTTCAACTATCTACTTCTACCCAGAAGTTTTCTAGTGTGTCTGATTCTTCAAGCAAATGTCTATTGGATGTTATAACCCTGAACACTCAAGTCACAAAAAGACGTGGTTCTTGACCCACATAAATCAATGATCCTCAAATGTACATGCACTTTTAAACCATCTGTGATTGCAATGTAATTGGTCTGGGGGTAGGATCTGGGCATCCCATAGTTTTAAGCTTCCAGGTGATTCTAATGTGTGTCCGGCATTGAAAACCACTGGCATAGATGCAGAAAATGTACCCAGATGCGAATCCACATATGCCAGAGTTTCTCTTACGGGAAGGGAGTCCTATAACAAAGTTGCCCTCAATCCCCCCTTTCTCCCCCCTCTAACTTAAATCTTTGTAGTTGCAAGATTTTTCACCTTTTTTTCCCAACATGTTCACATTTTCTGTCATCCCTCTCCAGCTTCTTCTTGCCTTTTTGGAAAACAAATACCAAAATTAGAAATACTCTGTAACGGCCTGATAAATGCAGAGTGTCAGAGCAGTGATTTAAAAGCTACTAAGCAGGACTGCATTAGTCAAGGTAAGCTGACTGCTGTAACCAATAACCCCCAGACTCTGGCTGAACAAAATAGAAGTTTGTTTCTCACTCTCTCAATAGCTCAGCAGGCAGCCTTCTATGGAGAGACTCAGGGACCCAGGCTTTTCATATCTTGTGGTTTGCTATCCTCTATAGCTCAGATTCCTCTGCTGGATCATTAATACCTGGCCGACAAATGGGAAAGAGAGGTACAACAGAGAATCCCACCTCACGAGAAAGGATTTTAGGACTAGTCCTAGAAAGTAGCACATCCTCTCTGCCTCCATAGCAATTGGCTAGAATTTGGTCCAGAAGTTGACTACACCTAACTGCAAGGGAGGTCAAGAAATATAGTCTTGTTGTGTGCCCACAAGAAATATAAAATGGGTTTTGGTGTGTGTATAGCAGTCTATGCCACAAGGGCCTTTTAATCCTTCTAATATCGAGCTATACTTCTCCCATCGAAAGCCTCATGTTGCTGTTTAATTAAACTTAAATTCTATAGAGAAATCAGTATAACATTTATTGAAGACCGACTATGTTGCAGGCATGAGCTGCGTAGGTTACATATATTATGGCACACTCTTTTGTCTTGCCTCCTGAAGCCATGAAGAATCACTCTACCAGGGTACGTGGTCACCTCTGTTATACGGTATCAGAATGTCTTACTGTTTGGTATTCTTTCACATTTGTTGGAAAAAAACAAAAACAAATGTCTTTCGATGTCAAGATCTTGTTGGTCAGTTGCTATTAATTTTCATTTTATCAAACACAGACTGCTGTAGGATTAAGGTGGATTATCACAGAGTGTTTCAAACTCTAATAAATCTGGGTGAGTATTTTGGCCTCATTGGACAAAAAGTTTCTTCATTTGTATTTCAAGTAAAATGGAGGGTTTTTTATTCTGTCTACCAGAAGAAAAGCTCTAGCCTGGGAATAATTCCTCACATGCTCTACCAAATTTCTCATTTCAAATCTGTTCCTACTCAGTTCTTACATTTCCAGGCACTGAATCCAACTTATAGATCACCCCAAGTCTGTTTTTGCACTTTCTTTAAAAGGGTGGAAGGGGTAGACGGAAGAGATAAAATGCGAGGCTTTGCTGTTAGACCTTCCATTCATTCAGCACATTTTAGCGAAGTCTCACTTGGATCTGGGCACAGAACTAGGTGTTGGAAAGGGTGCAGCGATGGAGAAGGCCTCAGAAATCACTGTTAAGAAGCTCCCAATTTATTGTAGGGGGTGGAATACACGACCCACCCTGATATCCCATTATATCCGCTCAAGGCATGCTAAAAATTAAGAGTTATAGAGACACAGGGGAGGTAGATTTAAGTGTTACAGACATGTAGGGGAAACTAACTCAGCTGGAGAAGAAGGAAATAAAGTGGCATTGGAAGTGGTATTTGAGGTGAACCTTAAGGGGTAGTGGTAGCTTTTAAAGCAGAGAAGGAGTAGAAAGGCATTTCAGGCAAAGGGAGTGGCATGATCAAAGGCCCTTCTAGAAGCACATCACCTGGAATGGCCAGTAATTGGGTGACACTCAGATGCGGCACTCAAGAAGGACAGCAGGGAGAGATTTTGCTATTGGAAGAAGAAAGAAACCATTAAAGTGTGCTGCTGGTGTTATTACTTTTTTGTTCATATCATTGTTTTTGTTTTCTTTTAAACGGTAAGTAGAAAGAAAGCATCTGGGGCTAGGAACCCATCAGTAAACTGCCAAAACAATCCTGAAAAGAAAATGATCAAGGACGACATGAGACCTGTGTGGCCAGTGAGGAGTCACAAGATGTAAGAGACCTTTCAGAGATAGGACTGAAAAGACTTGGTGTCTCAGAAGGATGAGAAAACAGGAGCAGTAAGCAACCCAGGATTCCCATGTCCCAGGACTGGGCACTGGCAATGTGGTGGCAACATTAAACAACAGAGCATTGAGAGGGGACTTCTGGGTAGGAAGACCAATGAAATTAATCAAGACAGGATTGAAGCTTGTATTAGTCTGTTCTCACATTGCTATAAAGAACTGCCCAAGACTGGATAATTTATAAAGAAAAGAGGTTTAATTGATTCACAGTTCCACATGGCTGGGGAGGCCTCAGGAACCTTACAATCATGGCGGAAGGGAAAGCAGGCACATCTTACGTGGCAGCAGGCAAGAGATCATGGGAAAGAAGTGAAGGGGAAAGAGCCCCTTATAAAACCATCAGATCTCATGAGAACTCATGAGAACAGTATGGGGGAAACCACACCCATGATCCAATCACCTCCCACCAGGTTCCTCCCTCAACACCCAGGGATTACAGTTCAAGATGAAATTTGGGTGGAGAGACACAAAGCCAAACTATATCAAAGCTGTAACAGAAGAGAGTTACAAAACAGCTATCCTGAATTTCTCAGTGGGAGGGTGTGGACTCCTCATGCCCTATTGTAACAGATACCAGAATGCTGATTGTGTCTTTTGATGGTGATTGTAATGACATAGGAAGGAAGTAACATTTGGTTGTAAGAATAGGAATTTAAGAATGGGCTGTAGATCTGAGCTGCTATTACCTGTAAAACCATAAGAGACTTGTCACTTAATCTCTGTGTTACAGAATAATCATCTGTAAATTAAAGCTGTTACAATAAGTAACCTCCAAAGCATGGTTCTAGGATCCTGCTCTGAGGACTGGTGCTAATTCATAATGAAAAGTCCACAAAGAAAAGAGGAAAAAACATGCTATAGAATTATACAGATAAGCATTTAGGTAGATAGACAATAACTAGATAGATAGATGAAAGATAGGTGAAGAAAGATCTGTAAGTTTGAAATTAAATTTTTTGTTTTCTGGAAAGGACTTTCCTGTATTTCCTATATGTCCTATATTCCAATATGAATCCTTAGTTCATATTTGATGTTAAAATGTTTTTTCTTTTGTAAAATAGTAGCAAGAGTAGATAGTAATTGCTTTAAACTTTCATAAAACCCTCAAATTTTCTAGATATCTATTGTGCTAGGATTTTTTTTTTCATTTAAAAAAATCATCTTAATCTGCACAATTCAACAGTGTGAGAGCCACTTTCCTCAAATTTCTCCCAGCTGTAGGGCCACAGGCCACTGTGACACAGGGTCATTTTCTTTTGACAGCCCCTAACCCTGGACCACATGCTCACCCTGGCCGTGTGAGGAGATCCTTGTCTAGAGAGCACCACGTTCCTCCCCACTGTGATGAGGGTAAGGCGATCCCACTCCAGCCCAGAAATTAGGGGATTTGCTTCTGAGGACCTTCAAAGAAACTCTACATTTCTTTTTCTGCCTTTCTGCTTTATTCTTTTTATTCTCTCACACACATCAAAACCAAATAAAAGAAAAGAAAGGCAAGAAAACAGTGGGAGGAGAGAAAATTTGTTCTCCAGATGATATTTCTGTTCATTCTAGGATGCTTTAAACCCACAACTTCCCCAAAGCCCTCCCCTGGCCTCCCACTGGAGCTGAACTGAAGGCTTCAGTTATATAGCCATGGAATTGCTAGGCATGACAAATTCTTCCAAAGAGAGGTTTGCAGCAGGAAGACATAGAGGTCGGTTATGCTAAAGTTTCATTCAATATATGATCAGATAACACAGATTAAGTTGATGTATGACAGGATCTCAGACTATGGGACAATTATACAGTACCTCAACTGAAACCTCTGAAGAAACACCTATTTCCGCCACAGAGAAATTAAAGGCAGCATCACAAGGTTATACATTGGCCCTAATCCTGTTGTGTGCCTACTGGTCATAACGGACACAATAATTAATAATAGCTATTATTTTTCAGACATTTACTATGGATTAAACACCCATACGACAGCCTCTAAAATGGGAATTATTCCTCTCTCAATTTACAGATGAGAAAACTGAGATTCAGGGAAGCTAGTGCTTTACCCAGAATTATACAACTAATCAGTAAAGGAGGTGGAATTTGAATTCAGATTTGTCCAATGACAAGCTCTAATTACTGGGCAATTTCCCGTAAGTCCTCCACCATCCAAAGATCTAGACAATGGCCATGAAGAAATGGTCCTATTCACTAGCTGATGGAAGAGCTAGACTCACAAACAATTAATTACACTACAGTACAGATTAAGAAAAGGGATATAATGCAGGGAGCTAGATGAGCTATCCATCACCTCAGAGAAGCCTTCTGTCAAGGTTGATATTTGAGGATCAGTTGGCATGTGCTCAGGAGCAACTCAATGTGCCCAGAATAAGGCCAGGATTATTATTTCACAATGAGGATGGTCAAAGTCATGTTCAAAGGCAGAATTCAGGCTTTATCTTTATGATATGAGACTATTAGTGTCCAGTAGAAAATTAAGTCATTTGTTTCAAGGTGAGCTTGCTTCTGAAGTAGCACGTGCAGCTCTCAACGTTGTCCAATGAATGGAAAGGAGGCGCCACCATCAGCCACGATAATAAAGTCAGAGACCCACCCTGCAAAGATGACAAAGAATGATCAAGGATATAGTCTTCCTTGGAAAAGGCTAAGGGGATGGAAGAGGGTGGGGTGAGAAGAGCTGGGGGCAAAAGAGATGCTTGGTAAAGAGCCCATGGTTTCTGAGTAGGGCAAGCAGCAAGATGGAGAAACATGCACGTAGACATTCAGAGAAAGTTCTGCTGGAGGTGAATGAGACTGAAGGTAGATCTTTTTGTGAGAGATTTGAGTGTGTTTAAATGCTGATGGGGGTAGAGAGAAAGATATTGAAGATACAGGTAAGAGAAGAGACACCTGGTAGAGAAACATGCTTAGATTGGTGGATGGGGATGGGGTTGGGAGGCACAAGTGGAGGGTTAGGCCACAGCAGAAAGAGAGACAGAGAACATTGTGAGCCCAAATGCAGATGGGTGTATAATTTGCTGTTGGGACACAGAGGAGTGATTGGCCAGTGTCTTGTCTTTTCTCTGTGAAGTAGTTGAGGGCACCTGCTGAGGGGCAAGTTTGAAATCATCATCCAGGACAGGAGAGAGCACCATGACAGGAGTCACACGGGGGCAGACGGGGCAGTGCTGAGGCCCCATCCACCTGCAGGGAGACCACCTGGCCCAGAGCTTTAAAGCTGATATCCTCTGGCCGCCTCCGCCCTGGTGGCCAGGAGCACAGGAAAGAGAGGGTTGGGGCCTTAGCAGGCAGGTGGCTGAGACAATCCACCTAAAGGATTCGGAATTAGGGATGGAAGTGAAGTCAAAGGGCATCCCATGTAGCAAGAATATAGTCCTACAACCTCTTAGGCTTTTGCAAACTTCTGAAATTCTGTTAGAACATCATGTTCAGTCGTGGGGACCCACTGCCTTCCGGTGGCTTGGGGACACTAACTGACCCTAAACCAGTGCCTTTTCTACTCTTCGCCTGTGCTCTGGCTGGCTTATCCTGGTTGGGTTCTCAGTATTATCAATTATCTCCTCCTCCAAGGAATAGCCAATGAGATAAGGTTACCTTGGCCTTTATTTGGGGTCTTGGAGTGAGAAATACAGGTCTTTGTGATCTAGAGAAAACTGAGTTGAGTGAAATTCCTGCAGTTCTTCAGAGAGACAAGGCTCTGAAGACTATGAAATATGTAGACATTGCTAGTGTTGTTATCCTTTGTTTTCGTAGAAAGAACACAGGTTTGTCTTTTCATTTATTTACTTATAAAGCAATAGATGAATCATGTGCATTTCATAAAATTAGGTAAGTATACAAAGTAAAAAAAGTGAAGGTACCCCTTTACCCATACCCCTCACACAATTCCACTTTCTTGCCAGCACGTAACTACAAAAAACAATTTTGTGTATAGTCAACTTCTTCTATGTATTTATAATATATTCATTATATATATTAATTACATATTTTTAGGTATTATAATGCTTTAATTATATAATATATTAATATTAATAAAATTATAATTATATAGTTACTTATATATGGAATTATATACATTTATATTATGCATTTAATATAAATTGGAAATTATATTTAATCTAAATTATCTATAACTGTATGAATAAACTAATAGTAAACTGTTGTACTTCCATCATTAATTTATTCTGTACATTATAAACATATAATTTAAACTCATATATGTCAATTACATACCATCGAGTATATATTGGAATAGTTCACACTACATCTCTACATACTTGTCCTCCAATCCAAGTGTCTTATTCAGGGACCAATTGTTCACAGAAACAGGACGTATATTTTCTATAATCACTTTTTTCCCCTTAACCAAGGGGAGAATTTTCCACGATCAGAGGCCAAAATGAGGACTAAATTTCTTTGTCTCTAAATTCTCTCTAAATTCATAAAACTAATTTTAATCACAAGGACCCCAAGAGAAACAATAGAGAATGGGAAAAAGTAGCTGTGTTTCCCACAAACCTTAGGTTTATATAGTATAAAATAATATATAAACTATAAATAATTTATATTGATATTTCATCAAATTTTTTAAAGAAATTAAACTTCAGATAAAGTTGAATTACCTTTTTTAGCCCACCCAATTCTATTCCTTTCTCTAGTTTCCCAGAAGAAGCCATAATCTTGAGAACTGTTGAGTCCTTTTTTCTGTTTCTGTTTTTGTTTTAACCACATATGTATGTTTCCATAAACTAATTACGGTATTGTTCTGGGAGTTTTAAAAACACAGAAATGGTTTCATATTGTACGTGCCTTTCTGTGACTTACTTTTCTTGCTCAGAGTTAATTTTCTAGATGGCGCTTGGTCACAGCACTCTAGTTTTCTTTTCTTGGGTGTACTATGCAAGTAACATACATTGTGTCCATGTGCATACGGTTTCTACAATTTGCACATTCCAGTTCTGGCAATCCTGAGGAACAACAATGTCATATATACTGTTTTTTTCCCCTTCAAATAGAAGTCATGGTGAATCCAAATCCCAATAATCCTAAAGAAGGCAACATGTCAGCCAAGTGGGTGAATCCAAGCCCATAAACCTCAACCTAAAAGAAGTTAGTGGACCTAGGGAAACTCAGATTGTCTTAACCCATTAATTGAGGGAAAAGGTGTGGTCAGTTGGAAAACTCTAAAACTTGTATTTTTTTTTAATGATATTTGTATGCAGTTTTTCATATGTCACACATTTATATCACTTTAACGGTAAAAATTATGAGAAACACATAAGCTTGATACTTAGGGTTTTGTGTGTGCTTTAATTTGTATTCCAAACATCAGGAAGAAGAATGCTTCACTAGATATAATGAAAGCCATGTTGTTGGTTTATGAAATGATAGTATTAAATGGCCCGTCTTGCAGAATGCTGGAGTAGGATGGTGATTAGAGCCACAAAAGAGTTAACTGTGGTTCTTTTCTACCCTCTGACCACTTTCCCAACAAATAGTTAATAGTTGTGATAATCACTGGTTTCTTCAAGTTAGACTCTGCATCTTGAAATATATGAAAATCTCCAGCAAACCCGGCTGTTGTTTGTGATGTTTTGCCATTACATTTTAAAAGTTCCAGATTTTTAATGAAGGTCAGATTCCTTCATAACAGGAAAACATCCGTCATAAACACTGCAAATATTTACAGGGCTAAGCTGGCAGTATACAGCCTCCTCTCTCCCTTTCTTAATTGAAACTGAATGTACAAGGGCAAACACAACAAGAAAACAGCAAATGAAGCAGGTCACAGAATGCCTATATGAAGAGCACTCACACGTCATCAGCTCAAAAATTCTTCAGGTTGGGCAAAGAAAATATGTGTGGAAAGTTCTTAGCAATTTGAGGTTCATTGGCAGACTCTTTGGTATATGTTGTTAAATAATAGTCTCCTTTCCTTTGTTCTTTTGATTACAGCTATGTTTTGTTTCCCCACGAAGGATTCCCGAGCGCCAGTGTTATTTTTCCCTGATAAACTTCTCCACATCTTTATTCCATCTGATTTAATTGAATATACCATATTAACTGTACCTCATATTGAAATAACATTTATATCTGACCAGAAATATTAAGATCGGTGATGCCAAAAAATAGAGGGACTGAAAAGATTCAATCAACTTTTTGGTAAAAGACATTAGAGAACTATCAGAGGATGTTTATAGTGGTAGAGGCTTAATTAAAAGAAATGCTGTCTTCCAATCTCTCTTCCTTAGTCCCACTATCAACATTAAAAGGGAAATAAAAATATTTAGAAAATATTTTAAACTAAATGAAATGAAATGAAAATATAACATATAGAAAAATTTGTAGAATGAAGCTAAAGCAGTACATAGAGGGACATGTATAGCACCAAAATGTCTTTATTAGAAAAGAAGAAACTATCAAATCAATGACCTGACCTTTCACCTTGAGAAAATAAATAAAATCGAGAGTTGGTTCTGTGGTTCTTTAAGAAGATTATTAAAACTGACAAACCTCTAGCCACCCTGATCAGGATAAAAATGAGAAAAGATACAAATTAAGAATTGCCTCCCTCATTCATAAATGAGGGAGGCAACATCATTACAAATGACACATATATTAAAATGATAGTAATGAAATATTATCAATAACTTTAGGACGATAAATTCTAGAACTTACATAAAATGGGAACATTTCTTGAATCTCACAAATTACCAAAGTTCATTTAAGATAAACAGATAACCTGAAGGCCCTATAATATATGTATTAAGGAAATTAAATTGGTAGCTTAAAACCTTACAACAAATAAAATCCCAGGCCCAGATGGCTAGCAAATTCTACCAAATCACTAGCAAATTCTACCAAGCATTTAAGAAATAAATATGAACTCTATACAAATTCTTCTAGAAAATCGAAGAGGAGGGAATACTTTACAACTCAGTCTATGAGGGAAGCAGTACACTAACACCAAAACCAAACAAAAACCTTGTAAGAAAAAAACTATAGATTAATGTCCCTCATAAATACTGATGCAAATATTGTTAGCAAACTTCAGCAAATTAAGCCCAACAGGGATATTGTATCATGGCAAGAATGCTAAAACAGTTTAACATTAGAAAGTCAATCGACATGAAACACTCTACTAACAGACTAAAAAAGAAAACCATACAATAATCACAATGGTTTTGACAAAACTCAACATCAAATTCTGATAAAAATTCACAAAAACTAGGAATATAAAAGAATAGCCTTAGCCTGGCAAAAGACAAAAAAAAACCTATAGCTAACATCATTCTTAGTGATGGATACGTTTAGTATGTTAACTGTGGTGATGGTCTCACAAGTATATACGTATGTCAAACCTTATCAAATTATACACTTCAAAGATGTGTCATTTTTTGGTAAGTCAGTCATAACTCAATAAAGCTGTCAAAGTTCATTGACTTAAAAAACTTAATCCAAATATTATCAGATTTGAATAAATATCCTGAAATTAGGAAAACTGTTTAAAAGTGTGCGTTGAACAAGTACCTTGGTGAGTTGGTCAATGGAGACAGAGTTTATTATGACCTCCCAGATTTGTGCTCTTTCTTGTTTTTTGTTTGTGTCTAGCAACTGTTGGTACATTTTCCCTATTTCCCCACTGGTTGCATCTTTCGGTAGAGAGGGGGTTAGAGGATCTCATGTGATCCTACGGATTCTTCATACTCCAGAAACAATTTTGGTCCTAGGTTCCCTTACCCACCCTTCCTAATACCACTTTTCAAGTGAACAATGATTATTGTTAAAAGCTGCCTGTTGTTAAGCATCTACTATGTGCCAGTCAACTGACGTGTATTAACACAAATGCTCACAATAATTCTGGGAGCTATATTTTTCTATTTTTCAGATCCATTTAACTTGCCTCAAACTGCCATTGCTAGCAAACAACAGGGATTAAATCGGGATCTAGACTTGTCCATCAAAACACAATTTGCTGGATAAACATCATTGTGGTGGCAGATGCATCAGTGCTCTGGTGACGACACATGTGCCATCTCTGATCAAGAAAAGAGACAAACAAGGGAGGGGCTGGGAGCCTGGATTTGTTTCCCTCAGTGGGTTTCCCCCTTGAGGCTTCAGAACTGACCTTTAAAAAACATTTAGCCAAGTCCTCAATGTGTTTTACCAAACACTTTTCCCCTTGATTTTTAAACCCATGTGTTATTTCGTGAATAATAGAAACCATATGTCTCTGACATATTTACACTTAAATCATCAAGATGTTGTTTTGCCAGAAGTTTTTGATGTCTTCTGAGATTTTTTTTTTTAATGGGACCCTCCTAGAAGCAGCAAGTCCCCATCACAAATAAACAAATTAAAACAAGAAAAAGCCTGAGTCAGGATGCATTTTCAGGCTGGCCGTGTGGGGTGGATTTGACACTTGGCAAATCGCATCATTCTTCCTTGCCCCAGGAGGGGCTGGGAATAGAATCTGGTGTCTGATGGTCATTTTGAAATTGCTTAATTCTGTTTCTAGCTTCAGACAAAACCATGAAACTTGAGTTCCATAAGTACCAATCTGGTGACACAGTAATACTTGTTTTTGAAATCTTGACAAGCCAAACGCAAAAGAGAGGAGTTAAATCAATGCAATGTGGTGAAGCTTAAGTCTTAAGGTAAAAGACCTTGAGAAGATGACCCTTTTGTTGTTCAGAGGAGCTATTTGTGGTACCTCTACCAGGAGTAGATAATAAGGAGAGAGAACAAGCACTCCAACAAGCTAGAGCCTCCCTTCTTGTTGGGGATGTTACACTGATTACCCATAATTCACACAGCCTGGACCCCTAGAATTCTTCTGAAGACAAAGGCAGCTTCTCAGTCTTTACCTTTTCTGAAAGGCCTTTTCACAGCATTAAGTACGTTGGAGAGAAGTCAAGTGAATTTCAGAGCATTTCTCTCAGTATCACCAGGATGGCACTGGTGATGAATGGATAGAAATCATCACTATGGTCGATGTCTGGTTCCAGATCCCAGCCCTGACACTTACCAGCTGTGTGACTTGGGAAAGGTCTTTAACCTCTCCAAAGCTTAATTTCTTCATCAGAAGAAGGGGCGTAAGAACGACTACTCCATTGGATTGGTGTGTGAATTAGTCATTACTGTAACGTGACGCCTGACAAACGAGAGAGTCATAATAAATTGAGGTTGTTATTCTGACACCTGAAAGAATGAGAAGAAAAATCTTTAAATGACTTTTTAAAAAAACAGTATTTTCTATTTCAAGGTATTGCTAATATAAACCATTTATAAAAATACACAATTATTCAATTTGAGAGATGGGATCACCTAACAGTGAGATAGCTTCCCTGTGCAGTTTCTTCCCATGTGCTACTTGATTTCCACTCTAAGTATCTATTTATCACATAAGAAGCTGTTTTTTTCTCCAAAGTGTATGAAGACATCTGTGTTACGTATTTTGAAAGTCTATGTATTCTTAACCATTTTAGAGTTGGAATATGGTCCAATGCCCCATTTGATAAATGAGAAGGAAAGTGAAGCCAGCAATGTTGAGGAATTTTTTGAAGGTCGCATTGATACTTATTAGCATTTTGGGATGAGACCTAGGTTTCTGAGCTTGTAAGCCTGTATTCTTGTGACATCATTCTCTTTTCTAATCTGTGGTACCTGTTTTGTCTGCTCCTCTTTCTTTTAACCTCATTACTGTACTTAAAACATAATCCGGAATCAATTTGCTGTGTTTCTAAAAACTACCCTTGTCAACTCTACAGATGTACCTGGCTCTGTCAGTGCAGGATCCTGGCCAGAGCATGACGGAAGGCTTTGTCCCAGAGGAGTACTCAAACTTGCGGTGCCGGTGGAATGTTAGGGAACACCGCAGTCGGCCAACACATGGGGAGGTCTGCTTGTGATTACTAGAAAACCCTGGGGAACTGATGGATTTGGGAAACATTTTTGTAGGGTTTTGCTAAAGGAAAAAAAAAACAAAGCGAATCTGGTATATGTTAATTGACAGATTATTCCAGAAGAGTGTCCAAAAATATAAAATAAAAATTGCCAAGTTCAAGAATATCTAAAGTATGGAACTTTGCTGGGATGCTTTTGTGCATTGAGCTAAGTGACAACATCTGCACTCAAGCCAGACTCAGGAGCATTTGGCGTCAACAGTTTCCACTTTCCACCCCATTCCCACTGCATCCTGCTCTGCCTTCTTAATGTAGGTCTCCTGAACTAGGTCAAGGACCCAGATTATCTTGATTACCTTTGGCTTTAACTTTACTCAAAGTTATCCTATTTTGCACTTCACCAGGATGATGTGGTCCAAGGCTCCAAGAGGACCCTACCTCTGTGCAGTGGGAGAACTTGGGGGCAAAACAAGAAAGGCAGACCTAGCCTGGAGCCTAGAGGCACAGATGTTTCCAAGAGGAAATGGTCATCAACATGTTCCGCAAAGAGGAAACGTGCCCTTTCTTTGAGTGAATGGAAAAAGATGAAAGCAACATCCCTGGAGAAATATTGCTGCTTGGAGTAAGGGGAGGGCTATCCAGGGGGAGTTGAAGTCACGGCAGCTGGAATGTCCCCCCAGCCCACCTCAACCAAGGCACATCTTGGCCATCCCACAGCTTTCTGGACAGCTTACCTTGGGATGCAGCCCAGATGTTCCCAGCTGTGGGAGCCAGGCATAGGGTGGCAAAATGCAGGGGCCCATGAGGATGTCAACCACCTACTCTCGATGTCATGAGAAACTCAAGACAATAACAGTAAAATGGGTAAATGACTTTAAATCTGTTCTTGTTTTTTCTCTGCGTCTTGGCTGATAGTTGCAGGTACCTCAATTTTAGAACCTGTGGCTATTTAACCTTGATTTTACAACTTAGGTATAGCAGATGGCTAGGTACCCACCCATAACACACTGGCACTGAAGGTCAATGGCTTGATTTCTTGCCATAGCCATCTGGGACCCTGTGGAGAGTCTACTCTGGCCATTGTTCTGCTCATGTGTCATGGAGTTCACTGGCCCCGGGGCAACCCACCTCCAGTGGCATATGGATAAATAACCCAGATGGGACAACTTGAGCTGTGTTCTACAGAGTACCTGCAAAATCGAGCCCGAGTTGCCATCAGTGGTAAACAGGTCATTAGCACGCACTAAACAGTGCCCCCACAACTTCCACTTCTCCTTCTCTACCCTCCTACCAGTGCTTCCTAGGATCACTGTTTAAACAAACAACTTGCTCTGAATCCTTGCTTGAGTGTCAGCTTCTGGGAGACCTAACATAAAATATTAAGTTCCTATTACTTGATAAATGCTCATCAAATGCTCATGTACCAAGCATCATGCTGAATGCTAGGAATATAGAGAAGGAAGGAGTAACACTAGAATGAGTAAGGTGCAGTTGCTCGGTCCCTGTCCTCGAGGTACTCGCATGTTTTTTAAAGGCACTAAAGGCAGATACACAACATATATCAAATGACAGAAACTGAAAATGTCCATAAAAGAACAGATGGGGACGTAGATCCATTCTAGTACATGTGGCTTACTGGTTTTCCCAGCACCATTTACGGAATAGAGTGTCCTTTCCCCAGTTTCTGTTTTGTGTGCTTTGTCGAAGATCAGTTGGCTGTAAATATTTGACTGTATTTCTGGGTTCTCTATCTTGTTCCATTGGTCTAAGTGCCTATTTTTTTTTNATGTACCAAGCATCATGCTGAATGCTAGGAATATAGAGAAGGAAGGAGTAACACTAGAATGAGTAAGGTGCAGTTGCTCGGTCCCTGTCCTCGAGGTACTCGCATGTTTTTTAAAGGCACTAAAGGCAGATACACAACATATATCAAATGACAGAAACTGAAAATGTCCATAAAAGAACAGATGGGGACGTAGATCCATTCTAGTACATGTGGCTTACTGGTTTTCCCAGCACCATTTACGGAATAGAGTGTCCTTTCCCCAGTTTCTGTTTTTGTGTGCTTTGTCGAAGATCAGTTGGCTGTAAATATTTGACTGTATTTCTGGGTTCTCTATCTTGTTCCATTGGTCTAAGTGCCTTTTTTTTTTTTTTTTTTTTTTTTTTTTTTTTTGAGACGGGGTCTCGCTCTGTCGCCCGGGCTGGAGTGCAGTGGCCGGATCTCAGCTCACTGCAAGCTCCGCCTCCCAGGTTTACGCCATTCTCCTGCCTCAGCCTCCCAAGTAGCTGGGACTACAGGCACCCGCCACCTCGCCCGGCTCGTTTTTTGTGTTTTTTAGTAGAGATGGGGTTTCACCGTGTTAGCCAGGATGGTCTCGATCTCCTGACCTCGTGATCCGCCCGCCTTGGCCTCCCAAAGTGCTGGGATTACAGGTGTGAGCCACTGCACCCAACCCAGTTAGATAGTATTTTGCTGAGGATTTTGAACTTGTTTTATCAAGGATATTGGTCTACAGTTTTTTGTTGTTGTTATATCCTTTCCTGGTTTTGTGTTAAGGTGATACTGCTTCCTAGAATGATTTAGGGAGGAATTCCTCTTCCTCTATCTTGTGGAACTAAATCCCAGCCCTCATCCTATACAAAAATCAAAAAAGTGGTTCAAACATTGAAATCTAAGACCTGAAAAATTCTAGAAGATAACATTGGGAAAACTCTTCTGCACATTGGCTTAGGCAAAGAATTCATGAATAAGACCCCAAAAGCAAATTCAAATAATAATAATAACAATACATTGGACCTAATTAAACTAAAAAGCTTCTGCACAGCAAAATAAATAATCAGCAAAGTAAACAGAAAATCCACAGAGTGGGAGAAAATATTTGCAAACTATGCATCTGACAAAGGACTGGTATCCAGAATCTACAAGGAACTCAAACAAATCCGCAAGGAAAAAAGGAAATAATCCCATCAAAAATAGACAAAGGACATGAATAGACATTTCTCAAAAGAACATATACAAACAGCCAACAAACATGGAAATAATGCTCAATATCACTAATCATCAGGGAAATGCAAATCAAAACCACAATGTAATACCACTCTACTCCCGCAAGAATGACCATAATCAAAAAGTCTAAAAACAGTAGATGTCGGCATGGATGCCGTGATCAGGCAACACTTCTACACTGCTGGTGGGAATGTAAACTAGTAAAACCATTATGGAAAACAGTGTGGAGATTCCTTAAAGAACTAAAAGTAGAACTATCATTTGATCCAGAAATCTCACTACTAGGTATCTACCCAAAGGAAAAGAAGTCATTATATGAAAAAGACATGCGTACATATGTTTATAGAAGCACAGTTTGTGATTGCAAGGATATGGAACCAACCTAAGTGCCCACTGACAGAGTGGTCATAATGGAATACGACTCAGCCATAAAAAAGGAACAAATAATGTATTTTTGTGAAACTTGGATGGAGCTGGAGACCATTGTTATAAGTGAAGTCTCTCAGAAATAGAAAACTGTATGTTCTCAAATATAAGTGGAAGCTAATGTATGGGGATGCAAAAACACAGAGTGATATAATGGACTTTGGGGACTCACAGGTGGGAGGTTGGAAGGGGGGTGAAGGATAAAAGATGGCATATGCCTATCATGTACACTGCTTGGGTGACTGCTGCACTAAAATATCAGAATTCACCACTAAAGAACTCATCCATGTAACAAAAATCACCTGCACTCCAAAAACTGTTGGAATAAAAATAATAAGAAGAAGAAGAATAGAAAAAACAGTCTGGAAATTCAGGAGAGGAAATAAGGAAGTAACTGGGAAAGTGTTGGAAAGCTGGGAAAGGTCGCGATGAGGCAGGTTACAGTTCACCCCAAAGGAGAGGCGTTACTTAGACAGGTAGATGCAGGTGATGAGTGCCCTCCGAGGAGACATCTGAGGGCACTGCTCTGGTCCCAGCTGGCAGACCCTGGTAAGGTCTGAGTCCCCATCCTGGCCAGGTAGCTATGGGGGATCAAGGGAGCTCAGCTCAATAAGGAAAACAAACTTTGCTGTACAATTGAGGCTTCCGTGAGAGTCCCCTGAATGTAAGTTACATTAAGGCAAATGACAATTCTCAGAAGGGGAGAAAGCAAGAGACTTTATAAACCATGTCTTTCATTTTCTGCATTCTGATGTTTTGACCTCTGAGGTCTTGCTGGCCCTGGAGGGACTGTCCCTTCCAGGCTTGGTCAGCTCCTAGAGACAGCGAAACCTCATCTGTGGGCTGCTTTTTATATACAAATCCGTGCCCCAACCACCTTCTCTATCCGGCTCCCACACTCCAAGTTGCTGTTCACCTGGCCTCCGCGCCCCACAAGGGCTGAGTCCCTTCCTAACTCATTGCACTTGCAAACTAATGGGTCTGCCCCATATTTCACGTTATGTGTGAAGGTAGAAACGAGGTCCCCGTTTGTGGAGAGAGAAGGACAAAGAGAGGAAAGAGGGGAAGACAGAAAAGGTCATGAAGAGATATTTATTAAACACTTAATCTATATAAGACACTGGAAAGTCTTACACAGATAGTGAAGAGAGTTTTGAAGGCGATAATAACCGACACGAAGTGCTTATGCACCAAGCACTGACCTTGAGACTGAACCTATATTAATTCACTTTCATCCCCACAACACCCTGATGAGGCAGGTACTAATATTGCAACTGCCCATTTATGGATGCAGTAACTGAGGGACAGGAATTTCAGTAACTTGCTTGAGGTCACAAAGCTAGCAAATGGCAAAGCTGTCTTTGAATCTTTGTAGCCTGTGTTGCAGAATCTACGTGCATTAACACGATGCTCTGGGTAGAAAGTGACCAACTTCAGGGCATGTGACTGCTCAGTAGTAGCTCCATCAAAGGGTCAGCTGAGAAATAAAAGGAGACAAAACAATCTTTTTAGCTACTTGGCAAGAAAATTACATAAAAGGAAAGCTTCAGATTAGTGTCGAGCTCTCCTCTTTCTGGGGTAAGCCTACTCCTTATTATCTTTTATTGGTATCCTCATTACCATATCAAATTAAGAGTTGACATTGGGTCACCCTTCTGCCACTTTGCCCCAAGCCCTGCTCCCATTCAGCCAGGTTAAACCGTCTCCCTTAATTACCAGTTGGAGCTCAGTCTTGCACAAGGAGAGCTGGGATGATAAATTAAAACAAGGAACCTTTGTTTGGTGCACGCAGTTGGGCATCACAGTCACCTTAATTATGCAATGATGTCACCCGCGGCCAAAGGGAAGTTCTAAGGGCTTAATCACTGGGAGGCCTGGGAGGCCGTATGTAATGAGCAATGAGAATTGTTGCATGGGTGCAACGCACCTCCTCTCGTGGGCAGAGCCAAAAGGGGGGCAGGGAGTCAGTGGGAGGAGCCCTTTCTCCCATGAGGAAGGCAGGGTAGCACAGTGGATCAGAGCATGGGCATCAGATGGGTTTGGGTTTGAATCCTGGCTCCAGCATGACATAGCTGTGTGTCCTTGGAGAAGTCCCTTCTGTTTGCTCCAGATAATGGGGTAATGAGAGCTAACTTGCAAAATCATGAAGAGCAAATGAGACAGTGGATTTTAGTGTCTACGACAGTTTCCAGACAAATTAAGCACTTAGTGTTTGTGTCACAAGGGGAGGGAGATACCCTTTGCCGTCAAGAATATCTGTATTACTACCCAAGAAAAACGCAAGAGGGACTTTCTGCCATTGCCCAGGCACGTCCCCGAGACCTGGGCTTATGACCCTACCCTATACCCTCGGCAGTTACTTCATCTCTGTGAGCCTCAATCTCGCCTTTTGGAAAATGGTCCTAAGATTTGTGAGGCTTGACTATGAGATGATAGATGTCAGAGAACCTCACACAGTGCCTTCATTTATTTCCAACTTGGGAAGGGAAACAAATGTTTGGGGAACACAGCAAGTGAGGCCCAGGGTTTCTTCCCAACCATGTGAAAGTTTTGTCATAACCACTTCCAGACCAAGCCTTCAACTGCTCTGCTTCACCAGCCCTTCGTCCCACAGAAGCGTTGTTGTTCTCCTTTTGTTTGGTCTTGCCAGTTCATGGGCTGCTGGAGCTGAAGAATCACTTCGGCTCTGACCCTCTCCTTCCCACTCCCCTGCTTCCTCCTGCAGGCCTGCACAGGCAAGGTGAGTCCTCCTCCTCCTCCTGCAGCTGCTGCTGCTGTCCCCTCCCACCACAGGCTTCCATTGTGCGCCTTGTCACCCACCAGGTGTCCCCACTTTATTTCCTTTACTCAACCTCCTTTACATCCTTACTCTCCTAGCCCCAGGTTTTCAGTTCTGCCCAAGAGCAGGCAGGAAGCCTCTTCCTCAGTTTGGAGGAAAGCAAGATGTAGCTGCGCCACAGCCTCCCACCCTGAGGTGGACAGAACTCCCACTTGGGGCCGGGTGGGGTGGCTCATGCCAAGCACCTGGGAGCTCATACTCAAGCACCTGGGGAGGCAGAGGCGGGCAGATCTTTTGAGGTCAGGAGTTCGAGACCAGTCTAGCCAACATGGTGAAACCAAGTCTCTACTAAAAATACAACAAAATTAGCTGGACGTGGTGCGCCCCTGTAGTCCTAGCTACTCTGGAGGCTGAGGCACAAGGATCGCTTGATCCTGGGAGGTGGAGGCTGCAGTGAGCCAAGATCATGCCACTGCACTCCAGCCTGGGCAACATGCACTCACACACATATGTATGCAGTAACGCAGTCACGCACTCTCACACCGATATTTTCCCCACACAGACCCAGACACATCCACACACTCAGGTATTCACACTCACATAGTCACCCCCACCCCCCACGCACTCATATACACAAACACATTCCGCACAGTCACACTCTCACACAGGACACTCACACACATACATGCTCACCACACATACACAGGATGTACCTCCAACCACTCAGTCACACACACGCAGGAGCCATACACTCAAGGCACTCACACACACCAAGACACACTCATTTACAGGTCCACACACTCTCTCACACCACTCACGAACATACACAAGATTACCTCCACACTCAAGCCACACACCACGCAGACATACACTCAAGGCACTCACACCACACCAAACCACACGTCATTTACAAGTCACACACCCTCTCACACAGGACACACATATTTAAACACCATTCTCCTCACACAAGGACCACACATCACACACCATAGTACACACCTCACATCCACCAGTCTCCGCCACAGATGTACCTGCAACAGTCAACACGACAGTACCACCCACACCACTCAGCAGCTCAAAAAACACAATACAACTCATTTTACAGTCATACCACTCTCACACCGAGACATGGCATATACCACACAGGCCACACTCATCCACATATTACACACCAGCATAACCAACACACACATATACACACACATACACAC
This sequence comes from Rhinopithecus bieti, assembly GCF_001698545.2. NCBI lineage: Eukaryota > Metazoa > Chordata > Mammalia > Primates > Cercopithecidae > Rhinopithecus > Rhinopithecus bieti. The sequence goes on along the minus strand of NW_016820792.1, from coordinate 1,971,783 downwards.
TATATACACATTCGCACAGTCACACACACGCATGGTGTGCCGCCAGCGGATGAGGCCCCCAGCCTGTCATGGAAGTTTCTGGAGATAATTCCAGATGTGTCTTTGAGCAGTGAGGGAAAGAGCTTGGCGCCACAGCAGTTGTGAGCCATGTCACAGTGATGACGCGGCAGCTTCATTGGATCCAGAGCCAGCCCCACTGGTGTGAGCTTCTGGGAAATATCTCTGCCATACAGACAAGGCCACCCATGGAAACTGCTGTCTTCCTGCTGATCCACACCCTATTTATAGCGTCAGTCCTGTGAAACAAATGTTTTCAACCATACATCTGCAAGTGATCCTGGCACGTGTGCACATCCATTTTTGGCCTCAGTGTGCAACACCCCACTTGGGTATTCCTAAGGGTATCAGGGAGACGGTACTCTCAGCTGCCACAAACACTGCTGAGCAGGAGGCAGAATCCACGCCAGTGGCAAGTCATGTCCACATAGAGAAATCAAAGGGGGTGGCTTCTGTCACTGTCCAGGCCACCTTCTGACATGCTGGCTGGGGGAGACTTGTTTCCCACTGGGCATGGAGTGGGTGGATGGGACAGAACACACTCTCATGGTTGCGACAGTTCTTCTACTCAAGAGCCACACGCTTTATCGCTTTATCGTGTCAAATGGTGAAAATATTTTGTTTTCTACCTAGCTTGGGGGCTTCCCATTCTGGCAGGGATTACGTGGATACCAGAGCAAGCTGTCCGCCTAGGAATGTGAGCAAACTGGCTGTGAAGGGAGCCCTCAAGACCCAACAAGCGGCTGCATTTTGAATACGAGGAGTCTGTTCTCAGTTCTCTTTTTCTCGGGGCTTTGCAGGGATGCAATTTCTTGCCTTGTGAATGTGACAGTGAAGGTAGCTTTTACCAGACTTCTTCTCTGACATGAATTTTCTCAGTCCTCTCAGAAATATCCTTCAGTTGTTTGTGAATTAGTTTCTTCAGCTAAAGAGTAAGCAGAAGACATGATATTTCACCCTCCGGCTTATCCCCAACCTCACCTGTTAAATACATCCAGCCACACCGAATCCAACCCCTCAGGCTTCTGTGCCTTTGCTCATGCTGTCTTCCCTGCCCAAAGTAGCCTTCCTTCCCTTTTCTACTTCCCCTTTAGGTGCAGCTTAAAAGAGCCACAATTCTGGTGAAGCCTGCCTGAACCATTCCAGAAAAATATAAGCTACCTTCCTATATCAGTTTGCTGTGACTGCTGTAACAAGTTTCCTCAAACTGGCTGGCTTGAAACAACAGAAATGTATTCTGTCTCAGCTCTGGAGACCAGAATTCTGAAATCAAGGCATTGGCAGGGCCATGTTCCCTGCAGGGATGGAAAGTCCGCTTCTTGCATCCTCCAGCTTCTGTCTCCAGGCATTCCTTGGCTTGTGGCTGCATCACTCTAATCTCTGCCTCTGTCTTCACATCTCCTATTCCTCTGCGCGTCTCACATCTCTCTCTGCTTACCTCTTATCAGGACATTTGTCTTGGGATTGAGGACCCACCCAGGAAATCCAGGAAGATCTCATCTCAACATCCTTAATTGATTACATCTGCAAAGACCCTTTTCCCAAATAAAGTAGTATCCTTAGGCTCCAAGGATTTGGACCTAGACCGATCTTTTTGGGGGCCACCATTTCACACCCCTACATATACCATAATGCACACACTACCAAAAACAATCCATCCCTAAGTTATAGTACTTATCACACTGAGCCATAAAATGCCCTCCCACTTTGATAGTTAGGCCTTTGAGCTACATAGACTTGATTGACTTCTCCTTTCAAAGTACAACCTCATTATGTGATTGTTGCAGTAGACTCAGTAATATAAAACTAACGTCTCCTTTGGCCCATTCAAATCCAGCTGCACTGTCACCCTTTGCTCCATCAAGGTGGCCAGGGTTAGCAGTTTGGTGTGTGTTGGCATTTGGCACTCAAGTTAAACACTTCATCTATGTTTTAAATCCACCTCTGTTCTTACGAGCACAGAGCTATTAAATCAGTGCTACTTATCACCAATGCAATTTGCCAATGAATCTTAATTGTAAATGCAAAAATGGCAGAGAAATTTTGTGGCAGTCCTCAGCTATCAGTGTTGATCAGATGACGCAGAGTAAATGTTTTTTGTTTTTTGCCATTATAATTTAAAATAAAACAAATTTTAGGTTTGCAGATGGAGTTGTCAGATCCCTACAGATATTCATACACCCCAATTTGAAAAGCCCTTTGTCATGTCTTTCTCCTGTCGTTCGCTTTCCTCCAACCTACCTCTTCCAATGAGTCTGGGAGCTTGTTTAGCTTTCACCCGCCCTAACTTCATTGCCTCACTATGTTGAATCCAGCAGATTTATAGTATGTTTTCACATCTGGCTGGGCAAAATCCTCCCTGCCACCCCTTCTTATTCCTCCTTTTCAAGTTTTTATTGGAAATTCTTACACATTTGTACTTTCATAAATACTTCAAATCAAGAAGTCCAATTCCTAAAGCCCCACAAAAAAGAGGAGGCATTCTGATGGGAAATGACTTTCGTGTATCCATGCACAAAGGAGACTTAAGATATTAGGTCTCTCCTCCAGGTACGTGATATATTTCTCCATTTGTTTCTACCTTGTTTTAAGTCTTTCAATAAAGTTTTACAGTTTTCATTGTTATTAAATTAATTCCTGATGATTTCATAGTGTTTGTGTCTATTATAAGTGGCATATTTTTTCTATTCCTTTTTCTAACCAGTTATATCTATATCAGGGGAAAGAATTCTTGAGTTTATGTATACAAACACAACTACATATACCTTATCAAAATCTCACTTCTAAATGGTTTTTAAATAATCTTTCACATTTCCTAGGAATACATTAATTATCTGAAAATGAAGATCATTTTGAGGAATTTTAATTATAATGTATCTTGCTAGAATCTTGAAATAATAGGGTACCCGCTCTTATCTTTGATTTAATAAAAACAGTTTAAGCATTTTAATGTGTTTCTGATACTCTTAAGGATGTCTCCATTTTACTGTTTACCTCTGTTGGAACTGAGGCAGAGTTTTGATGAAGAACATTTTCGAAATGTTATCAAGGGCTTCTTTAGAATCTACTGATACAATTATTTTGTTTTTCTTCTTTAATTAAATTAGGAATTATGTTTCTGGATTTTCTAACGGTGAGCTGTTCTTTCAATTATAAATGCTATGATACGGTTTGGCTGTGTCCCTACTCAAATCTCGTCTTGAATTGTAGCTCCCATAATTCCCACATGTTGTGGGAGGGGCCCAGTGAGAGATCAGTGATTCATGGGTGTGGTTTCCCCATACTGTTCTTGTGGTAGTGAATAAGTCTCTCTAGATCTGACAGCTATATATATTTTATATGTAAGGGGAAACCTCTTTTCTTTGTCTCTCATTTTCCTTTTGTCTGCTGCCATGTAAGACGTGCCTTTCACCTTCCACCATGATTGTGAGGCCTCCGCAGCCATGTGGAACGGTGAGTCCATTAAACCTCTTTTCCTTTATAAGTTACCCAGTCTTGAATATATCTTTATCAGAAGCATGAAAACAGACTAATACACCCTACTGGGCCATGCTGTAATTGTCATTCTTCCACTCTCTTGCTGGATTATATCTGCCAATTTCTTATTTAAAATCTGTCCCTTTATTCATATGTTTATTATTCTATAGTCTTTATTTCAGTGCTACCCATCTCAAACCGGGCGCAGTGGCTCACGCCTGTAATCCCAGCACTTTGGGAGGCCGAGGAGGGTGGATCACAAGGTCAGGAGATCGAGACCACGGTGAAACCCCGTCTCTACTAAAAATACAAAAAATTAGCCGGGTGCAGTGGCTGGCGCCTGTAGTCCCAGCTACTAGGGAGGCTGAGGCAGGAGAATGGCTTGAACCCAGGAGGCGGAGCTTGCAGTGAGCTGAGATCGCGCCACTGCACTCCAGCCTGGTGGCCAGAGTAAGACTCCGTCTCAAAAAAAAAAAAAAAAAAATTCCAGGAA
>NW_016820792.1:1956774-1967467 GCF_001698545.2 Rhinopithecus bieti | reverse complement strand
TATCTTTTGTTAGAATCATCAACTTTAATATTTTCAAAAGTATTATTGTAGTTGCAGAAAGTATAAACACAGTTTTTTCTTATTTAGTATCCATTGTTATGACTCATTTTCATTCTTAATGTTGTATTTTGTTTTCTATCTGTTTCACCTACCATTCTAGTATTTTACCTATTTTATCTTTTAAAAAACTAAATTTTTATTTTATTTTCTGTTTTATCTTTTATATTACACTAACTTCAAGTTTTATTTTATTAATCCTTTCCTTATAATCCCTTTTGCTCTACTGTAGTGCTCTTTATCTAGATTTTTCTTTCTTTTCTTTTCTTTTTTTGAGACAGGGTCTCACTCTCTTGCCCAGGTTGGAGTGCAGTGGCATGATCACAGCTCACTGCAGCCTCGAACTTCCAGGCTCAAGCAATCCTTCCACTTCAACCTCCAGAGTAGCCAGGACCACAGGCAAGTGCTACCACGCACAGCTAATGTTTATATTTTTTGTGGAGATGGGGTTTCACTATGTTGCCCAGGCTGGTCTGGAACTCCTGGGCTCAAGAGATCTGCCTGCCTCAGCCTCCTAAACTGCTGGGATTACAGGCATGAGCCACCGTGACCCGCCTCCAATCAGTGTTTTCTATTAAAGTTTGTAAATTCTTCTATTTATTTTAACCTTCAGTGTTTCAGATAAGAAGTCCAATACAAATCTGATTTTCTATACAGTAGTTCTCCTTTATCCTTGGTTTCACTTTCTGAGGTTTCAGTCACCTGCCATTAACTGCAGTCAACTAAGGTCTAAAAATATTAAGTAGGAAATTCTAGAAATTAATAATTTGTAAGTTTTGTTACACCGTTATACTTAACAATGTGTAAGTTTTGTGCACCATTCTGAGTATGGTGATGAAATCTCACGCTGTCCTCCTCCGTCCCGCCAGGATGTGAATTATTCAGCATATCCTTGCTGGATAGTTACCTACCCCTTAGTGGCTTAGTAGCCCTCTCAGTTATCAGATCAACTGCTGTGGTATCGTAGTGCTTGTGCTCAAGTAACCCGCATCTTAACTAAATAAGGGCCTCAAAGCGCAAGAGTAGTGATGCTGGCATGTTGTTATAATTGTTCTATTTTATTGTCTGTTATTTTTGTTGATGCCTTACTATGCCTAATTTATAAAATAAGCTTTATCATGTTTATGTATAAGAGAAAACATAATATACTATCCACAGTGTCAGGCATCACTGGGGGTCTTGGAATGTATCCCCTCTTGAATACGAAAGTCCACAAGTCTATAAGCTTTTATTTTAATGCTTATATTTAAGAAATTTCACGAGGAAATGTCTAGATCTGATTTCTAATGTGATAGTGACTAGCCATATATGACTATTTAAATGCAAATGTTAATAAATTAAAACTAAATGAAATGTAAAAGTCAGTTTCTTCCTCATACTAGTAATTTCAAGTGATCGATAGCCCGTGTGGCTGGTGGCTACCATACTGAACCGCACAGAACATTTTCACCACTGCAGGAAGTTCTATTGGCCAGCTCTGGTCTGGTCTATATTATTATTATTATCATTAATGTTATTATTAATAATGCATGGCACTTGCCAAGATCTTTCAATTTTAAAATGGAAGTTTTCTTTAGTTCATGTTTTCTTTTACGAATTTTTTTTATTACTTCTTTATTCTTTTTTCTGTTGAAATTCCTCACTATTGCATAAAAGATTTTCTTGAGTCTCCAACTCTCTTATAATTTTCCTCATTGCTTTCTTTTTTCCTTCCTTCCTTCCTTCCTTCCTTTCTTCCTTTTCTTCATTTGCATTTTTTGTTACAAGATATTTAACCATTGGCCATGATTATTGTCTTTACAATTCTCCTTTTAAATGTTTTAACTTGCAAACACATATTTTAGGTTTAAAATTCCTTTTAGGGGTTCTGTGAATGCATCTCTTTGAGAGGTTTGTTGTTGTTGTTAACTAACATACCTTTTTGTCTCTTCCACTCTGGGGAGCCACAGCCCTGGTTGCTCAGGTCGATCCTCCTCCCTGTTTATTTTATTCCTTTACATATGTCGGACTTTTTCTTGCTTCCCAGTAGCTGTGATGCTCTCTGTGGCAGCACACACAGGCTCTGCAATGAGATGGTGGCAGCAATCGGTTGTCACAGTGTCCCTCACCCAGGCACCAGTGCAGTGGCCTCTCTGGCTGTGGTGCCCAGGGTTCTCACTTTCTAACTCACCCCCTCAAGCACATAGGAGGCAAAGACAGCCAGTCTTTGAGATGCCTTCTTCTGGACCCCAGGCTCTTGGAGACTCAGATTTTATCTTATGCATGATTGAAAGAGAATCCAAGGAGGATTCTTGGCGGAACTATGATAAAAGTTATATCCAATTTTTGCCTTAAGACACAGTGGGAATTTTTCCCAAAAACCACTGGTTAGAGTGAGAAAGGTATTTCTCACAAAAGTACAAATTGGTCCAAGCTTTCTAGAAGACGCCATGGCAATATACTTCAAAATTCCTAAAATGCAAGTTCTTTCTAACCAGGCGATTATATATTTATGTGTTTATTCTGAGGAAATAGTTGAGGATGTATACAAAGATTTAACTATAAGAACATAAGTTAATACTCTTTAGGCTAGTAAAACATAGATAGATAGATAGATAGATAGATAGATAGATAGATAGATAGATAATAGATAGATAAACAGATAGAAAGATGTACGTAGAGAAAAAGAAACAGTCTAAATATCCAATAACAGCAAGTCAGTTGCAAAAACTATAGTGTATATATCAATGTAAATCTATGCAGTAATTTACAATGATATTATCGAAGATTTTCGTGATTATAGGATTAACCAAATAGCACATACAAGCTAGTATGTGCAGTATGATTCCATCTTATGCTGTATCCAAATCTATAATTTTCTATTTCTATTTGTCTTTATATACATAAAATGTAGGACATAATATGCAAAAGGGTTAAGAGTGATAGTTGAGTAATGTTTAATCGTTTAAATTTTTATTTTATTTTAAAACAAGGAACACCTTTTGCTTGAATGATTTTCAAAAATAGTAAACTTACTTTAAAAGGCTCAGACTAGAACTCCAACTGAACTTTTCAAAATTATGTTTAAGGTTCCTAGCAGACCACATAATTACCTGATCCCAGCTTCCTATTCTTGACGTTCCCAGATTTATTCTTATCTCTACTGAGTCTTCCTCCCCCAAATCTCCTTCCACCATCCCATCCCTGTTAGATGTTGATGAGCTGGTTTACGATGCAATCATCATCATCTTAAGGAAGTCATACTGACTTGGAGTGAGGCTTTTTCCCCCATTCCCCTCCCCAGGTCTTCCTCCAGTCTCCTGTTTTACCAACGAAAGGTACAAGGGAGCAGGAATGGGGAAACCAGGGCAGTTCTACATGCAGGCTGCAGCTGAGGGTTGGGGATGCAGCAGCTGAGGCTGTTTGGAGCTGCCTGCGGTACTGTCCATCATTAAGATGGAGTGGTGAAGGTGGCAGGGCTGAGCCCATCACCAGGGCAATCATGGTGTACAGGGCACCAGGTCAGACCAGGGCCAGCCTCAGGGATCACTGATGACAATTTACCTGCTGGTCTGGGCTCTTTTAATGTCCCCTAGTTAGCAGTGACATTAGTTTGAGTCTGGGATGGAAGGACAGAAATTTTCAATCTACTATGGCCTGCTCAGTGCTACTGTAGGCACCAAGTAGTGAGACAGAAACTTGTCAATATTTTCTTCCCACCCGGCTGCTTGAAGAAAGTGTGAAGACTGAGCAATATGAGAGAACACTGAGTCACTCTCCTGATGCTGTCATTTTCCTGGATGCAAGTTTTGCTTTCCGAGAAAATAAATAAATTTTAAAAAGAGACAAACTCTTGTGAAAGAGAATAATACATCAAGATGGCACACAGCACACTCGGCAGCCTACGTTCTCTTTAACGTTCAATACCACATGCACACACTGTGTCTTGGAAGTTGTCTCTTTGTATGTGACAGATACCCCAGGAAGAAGGGATTCCTACTCCCAAGACGTTTGGCCTTTCTGATGTTGGCTGTCATGAGCAGTCTGTCGGTGATGGCATCTGGGGGGCCTGAGAGTCTCAAGACTTCTCCCACTCACCAGCTGCCTGTCATCTCTCTCCCTCCAGCATCAGCCCATAGAATGGGAGCCCCTCTGGGGCAGGAATCCTCCTCTCCCTCTGTAGCCAGAGAGCCACCCCCGGGTCTGATGCACAGCAAATGCTCAGTTTTGTGCTGAAGGGATGGGCAAGAGGTGGGAGACACAGATGCAGGCAGAGGTTGCCCTGTGACCTGTGTCCTTGCCCATGGGCCCTTCCAGTCCTGAGGGCTCACTGGAGGATGAGACAAGAGGGACACACCTGAGTCTTAAGCAGAGAGTTCAGGAGGGCCAAAGTGGCAATTCCCCCATGGTAGAGAGGGCACCCAGGTCTGGTTTTATTCAAGTGAAGTGGCATTCTCTGGGGTCCCAAGGGCCCTTGGATTTTTGAAATAAAATCTTCATGATTTGTTGCCTTTAGACCGGTACTCTTCAAACTGTAAATCTGTACAGGCGTCAGCCAGGGATCTTGTCAAGATGCAGATTCTCATTAGTCTGGGCTGGGGAGTGACATTCTGTGTTTCTAGCAAGCTCCCAGGCACTGCTGCTACTGCTTCCGGTCCACGGCTCCCACTCTGAGTAGTGACATTTGAGTAGTAGAAACACAGATAATACAAGAATTTTTCTGTGATTGGAGTAGCTTTCCTCAGACTCCCAACTTGATTTTCTGCCTACAGTGGCTTGGGGAAGGGAAAAGAAGATGCTAAACATCAGAAGATGAGTAGATGGGCTGATCAACAAACACACCACCTCTTTTTATTTCTGTCGCCCAGGCTGGAGTGCAATGGCGCGATCTCGGCTCACTGCAACCTCTGACTCCCAGGTTCCAGTGATTCTCCTGCCTCAGACTCCCGAGTAGCTGGGATTACAAGCACCCAACACCACGCCCAGCTAATTTTGTATTTTTAGTAGAGATGAGGTTTCACCATGTTGGTCAGGCTGGTCACACATCATCTCTTTCAAGTTCACCAGGTTTCAGCAAAAAGACTCTTTATATTCACCACACCTGTGAAGTTCATTCTCAGCATTAAAGGGGTTAAACAAGCCAGAGACAGTGAGAGACAGCCCCCTTTTCATGGCATTTCTAACAAGCTGAACCTGATCCAAACCTTGTTTAATGAGCACATATTTTATACAAATAAGCTCACAGGCGTGTCCTCATCTCTAATTAAATCAGAAAGGAAGCGTTTGTTCTAATTGGACTGCATAGCTCAATAATTAATTGTGAGATTGTTTAGAATTGCAATCTTGTGACCCGTTCACCAAAAGAAAAAAAGAAAAAAACAAAACCCACTTTAGAAGGCTCACTCTGTGTAATTTTTTCTGCACTTTTTCTTTCTTTTTAATTCCTGGACAAGTTGAACCGATGATTTGCAAACAAAAGAGAAAACTTCTAAGGGCAGCTTGCTGTGGGGTTTTACGAAAGCCCTGGCAAAGGCGAAGATAACAACTCAATTTAGCATGATATTCTAATGTGCCCTTGAGAAAGTGCCCTCATAATTAAGGATTTGCACAATTTCTATTGGGATGGGGGAGGAATCGTGTGCCACATTATTTATCAATATCAAAAGAGTCACTTTGGAATTCAGCAGTCTGAAGTGCCTGCAAACAACAGATATTCTCACCCAATGCTAATCTCAAGCCACATTTAGCCAAAATGCAAGAGGTTTTTACCAGCACATGTGGTGCCCTTGGGTGGCATTGATTACCATCGGGTTTCTAAAGGATTATTTGACAGGGCTTAGCACAATCAGCTCATGAGCTGCCCTCCTCTGCTCCGCCTCTCCCTTTTGCATCTTGTTGGTACAGCTTCCTGAGAAACGCTGGTTGTCTGCCTGCCGCCAGTTCAGTTCATGTGACTGCAGAGGGAACAATCTGGCCCTTTGCCCTACAAAAAAAAAAAGAAGAAGAAGAAGAAGGAGGAGAAAAGAAAGAAAGAAAAAAGAGACTATAATTGTGTAGTATGACTGACTATAATTGTGTAGTATGACTGACTGTATGCCCTGAGCCCCTGGAAACCAGGGGCAGGTGTGTTTCAGAGGGTTGGGCAGGCTGGGACCAAGGTGGTCTTTCACTCCCAGTCCACTGGTGCAGCTCTGCTCCTTAGCTGTGCTTTGGTTGCTAATACTCTGCCAGGGGCAAAAGGAAACCCAGATCACTGCCAAGAACTAGCTTGAGCTTGTGGTGCTGACACTTGGAAAAGTCTTGCTTTGACTTGCATATGGAAGGAGCACACTTCAAGTTGAGTGTCAGTGACGGGCAAAAGGGAGATGCTTGCAGTGGCTTTCCCACAAAATGCCCACTTCATGTTAATAGCACAAAAGAGAGCATGTTCATGAGCAAGTCAGATTTCTGCTGGGTGCTTTGCCATCTCATCGCCTTTACTTTCACCACCATGAGCAACGCTTCCACAGCTGCTCACTCTCCAATGCAAAACCTGGCTGTCTCCAAGTGGTATGGATGGAAAATGATGATGACTTTGCCAGAAGCGTATAACTTGAAGCAACCCAAAGCAGGCTGTCGTGATTGAGAATGGAGAATGGATCTAAAACCAGGAGAACTGTTTTACTTTGGGAATACATTTTAATAAAGATGAGGACAGACACACCGGCTGATCGATGTGCCCAACAGACACGGCATCAGCCATCTCTGAAGCAGCCTCCACATTGCCAGCAGTAACCTTGCATGAGGATGATAAATGGGAACCCAAAGACAAAATTCCTTCCCTCTAAGAGGGAGTGATAAGGGGCAAAACTAACAACTTGGAAACTCTGAGTAGACTGTAAGTGACCTTCTTCTTAGATTGTGAGGTCTCTCAGGGCTGCCTCTGGTCTCTGTGTTTCCAGTATCCAGCATGGAATTCCATCCTAGGGGCTCAGCAAATATTTCTAGAATGAATGGACAGATATAAGACAGACTGTAATTAACGCGAAGTAAAGATAACCACTGCTATAGCAGTTAAGAAGGGGATGGATAGGCTAGTGTGGGACTGAATGAGGAAGGATCCTGGAGAAAGAAGCCTCATTTAAGAGAGTGACCCTCTCATGAGGTCAAGAGATCAAGACCATCCTGGCCAACATGGTGAAACCCCATCTCCACTAAAAATACAAAAATTAGCTGGGCATGGTAGCACGAACCTGTAATCACAGCTACTTGGGAGGCTGAGGCAGAAGAATTGCTTGAACCTGGGAGTTGGAGGTTGCAGTGAACTGAGATTGAGCCACTGCACTCCAGCCTGGTGGCAAAGTGAGACTCCGTCTCAAAAAAAAGTAAAAATAAAAAATAAAGAGAGTGATCCTGGATATCCCGTGGCCCATACATCCCCTGATTCCTATTCCAGGCCTTTCCTCAACTCTTCTGAGCTTCCTGAGACCATAGACGGTCTCAGGCTTTGTTCACTCACTGCCAAGAAAATTTGATTTACACACTTCTAAACCCGCTGCCCACATTGGGTAACAATCTTAGCATCTTGTGTTTAATACATGCAAAACCTAAAAGACCATAAAAACAAAAAGAGATGCGAATCTGTGTTTTGTTTGCTGCACCAAAGAATTTTATCTATCAAAACTTTCTAATCTTATATTTTACACATATGCAATATAATGCATACATCAGAATGTTTAAAATACTTTCAAATGTAATTGTTTAAATAAGATATAGTTAAAATACATGTTGTATCAATCAGGATAGGTTAGGCTATGAGTGGTAACAAATGGTCTCTGAAATCTGGATGGCTTAACATGCACAAGTTTGTTTCTCACTCTGCTGGATCTTCAGAGGTATGGCAGGGAGAGGAGTTTTGCTTTATAGAAATCAGGCCCTACGATGTCAAGCATCTCCAGACCCCACAAGAAGAGAAGAGACAGCTATTAAGGGTCACACACCAACTCCTCCATGCCTTAGCCCTGAAATGACATATGCCATTTCCACTTGCAGCCCATTGGTCAGAGCTAGTCACATGATCTGCTTAACCACAGGGGGCTGGGCATGGGGGACAGTTGATGGAGTGTATGTTGAGCTCCATCACCTCTGCTGTGCACATTTGTTCATTCCCTCCTGGAACCACTCTCTATCATGACATTTCAGAATCACCAAAGGGGTGGATTCTTTGCTCTAATGAAGAGTCATCCCCAAAGAAAAGATGTTTCCCTTCCCCTGGAGTCTTGAGAGACATGGCGTGGTGGGTAAAGGCTATGGAATAAAAACCAAATACTTGGTATGGAATTGCCACTGGCATCCCTGCTACCCTAGCAGACAGGAATTCCAAAAACAAAATAAAGAGGAAAATGCCGTCACCACTGGGTTTAAAGCTTACCAGGAAAGTCATCAACCCTTACCAGTCAAACCCCGACTACACCACTGGGTTTAAAACTTACCAGGAAAGTCATCAACCCTTACCAGTCAAACCCCGACTAATGGCTAAGAGGCCTCTTTGATCTTCTAGGCCTCCATGTACCTCTCAGTTGGGTAATACAGGTTTGGGAGGCTTTTTGTTGTTGTTGTTGTTGTTGTTGTTTGAGATGGAATCTTGCTGTGTTGCTCAGGCTGGAGCGCAGTGGCACGATCTCGACTCACTGCAACTTCTGCCTCCCGGATTCGAGCAATTCTCCTGCCTCAGCCTCTTGAATAGCTGGGACTACAGGCACATGCCATCATGCCCAGCTAATTTTTTGTATTTTTAGTAGAGACAAGGTTTCTCCATGTCAGCCAGGATGGTCTCGATCTCCTGACCTCGTGATCTGCCTGCCTTTGCCTCCCAAAGTGCTGGGATTACAGCCATAAGCCACCGCACCCGGCCATTCCCTAACAGGTTTGACCACAGGTCAGAGTCTATAGAGGACAGGCAGGCTCAGGAGCCGGCAAGGAGCTGCTGAGGCTAGAGAAGCTGTTGGTCCAATCTTCACATCAGGAGAGCTCTGATTTTGTCTGTGTTGTCATTTCTAGCTAGGGATAGCATACAATTCCAGAAATAGAGCAAGTAGATTGAACATTTAAAACATATCATAAGGTGTTTTTAAAGACCCATTTGTAGGCGTTTCTTCATTTTTTAAAATACTGGAAACCTTAAAAAATGGGAAGTTTGAAACCTCAAAAATCTCTGGACCTCTGCAATACCTAACTAGGGATAGATACTCCAGTGAGTTCGATGGCAAAATCCATTGCAAATACGTGTGGCATCGGCCACCTGGAGATGAGCTGCTCTAATTCAATACTGCTGCACACTCATGAACAAACCCACCTCAGCAGGGGGATCAACCACAACAGAGAAAGGCAGGGAGGTTTAACCACGGTGCAGACCTTCAAATACAGGTTTCCACCCAGATGGCTTGTACTCAGCCTTCAGCACCTCCAGGGGTAGTGGGGAGATGGCAGCGAGGAACGGGGGCTCTGGCTGCCAAAACTTTGCAGTACAATTTAGAGAAGTTTGTCGGATTTGGGGGATTGAGAAAATACAGGATTCAACCAGTGTGAAGACTCTATTGCCTTTCATTGCTAGAAGGGTGGTCCCTGGGGGTGGAGGTCTGGCCCAAGGCCCACTCAAGTCCCATCACCTGAACAAATATCTCCGTCACATCGACGTCACTGGAGAAAACAGCTGAGGTTCAGCTAAAGCATCTGCTAATGAATCATTTACATGGTGTCAGCTCTCCCACTGGGGGAGTCCATCCTGTACTCTGACACTATTTTTCTTAAATGAAAAAAGAAAACTCAGAGTGGTATTTAGGTTAACTGACTAAGTCAGCACAGTTGGCTCAGTCAGCTTAAAGAGACCTCAGTGATCACCAGCTCCAAATAATCTCAAAGCCAGCCTCTGCATCCTCCTCCTCTGAAGGACAGATGCAAACCAAAGGCTAAGTCCTCTGGGTACCGAAACCACTGCTGCCCTTGATGGGGAGATGCAAAGATGAGCTGTCTCCAAAGGTTCCCAACTAGGTGACAAGCAGGGGAAGACTCTGCCTGGCCTTCGGGTAGGGCCGGGGAGGCTTAATGGGAAACTGGGTGTTCTCTGTGCCTCCATCCCAGGGATGCCTGGGAACTTAGGGAGGTGTAGGAGCCCAGGCCGCAGGCGTGTGGCATAAGTGTAGACATGCTGAACCTGGGCCAACTTCAGCAAAGGCTAAAGTGAAATTGGGTTGTGTGGGCAATTGCTTTGCTTTCTTCTGCCAGTGGCAACTTGTGTTTTAAACTACATTTTGCATTAACATATGGAAAATGGGTTGAGTTTCTTGTACAAGGTAGCGGACAGGGCCAGTTTCAGCCTATTTTCTAAGCTAAGAAAATACTTACTTGAGCTTTCTAAAAGGTATTTTTACCCCAACTTTTAAAGGTGTGTCAATTAAAAGCATTTAATAAGTGCCTGATTGGGCATAGCTGTAGATACATTATGTAACAGAGGGTTCACAGGCACAGATTTATGAAGCTTTATTATCTGGCATCAATGAAGCCAATATGGTGTATATTTTGCAAATTTGAAAAAGTTCAAGGAAGTCTTAGATGGTAAATTTATGATAGACGATGTCTCTCGCCTTAGAAGAATTCTTTCTTTTTTTTTTTTTTTTTT
>NW_016820792.1:1916082-1956272 GCF_001698545.2 Rhinopithecus bieti | reverse complement strand
ATGGTCTCGATCTCCTGACCTCGTGATCCGCCCGTCTCGGCCTCCCAAAGTGCTGGGATTACAGGCTTGAGCCACCGCGCCCGGCCAGAAGAATTCTTTCATAGTTATATACTCAGTCATCTCCTTTATAGGCACTGTACTCTCTAATTCTTTCCTTTCTTACAGCTTAACAATTCCTTATACTTCCAGAAAATTCTCCAAGAAATGTTGAGGCTGTGCTTCTATATTTAGAAGCACTGAAAAACCCTACTTTTGGAAACTTGGGGATTTGTTTGTGTTTGGGAAATAATGTGCATCTGAACAACTCCTGTAGTTGTGTTTCTCTGGGTTACATCACCCCTAGAAGAACTAATTTGAAATATACAAAGTAAAGAAAGCAATGCCAGGTTGAAGTTTATCCAAGCAAATGATGAGGTTAATACAGGGTCAGACTCTTCTGCAAATCCCTCAGCTTCCGTGACATCATCCTCCAGGATATGGACAAACCATGTGACCTGTTAGTTATCGCTGACCAGCAAATGGACTCTTGCCAGTAGATTCTCAAAACCTTCTTTCTCTTGCAGCATTGTTCCATTCCAATGAATTTATACAGATTATGTCTATTAGAACAAAGAGTTGGAGCCATTCATTAAAAACCACGAGACTCAGAATAATGATGCTAACTCATCTGCTTGAGTTGGGATTCTCTGTAGCAGTGAACATAGAAGAAGATCAGAAAGAACAGATTTCTATTTTTCAAAGACACATGGATATACATCTCTGGGCCTGTGCAGTTTACTTAGCATCTGCATGCTTTCTAAAGTAAAGTACATAAGCCAAGAGTATAATTACTGCCAAACAAGCTCTCAAATTCCTGTATTTATACTAAAAGGAAGCAAAATTCTAAGCAAAAAGAAGAAATTGTTCATAAAGATCTAATCAGAGAAGAAAAACTTACTCATTGGGAAGGTATGCAAACTCATTCTAAAATAATAAGCCAATGTTAGGCACTATGATTTTATATTTTTCTTTAACAAATATATTATGAGCACTTCTTATATGTCAGGCACTGTGACAGGTGCTATCTTAAATACTACGGTAAGCAAGGCAAACTTGGCTTTGCTCTTGGAGTAGTGACAATAAATGAATTTGAATAAAAGGAAGTATTAATAAAATAATTACAAATTGCAATAAGTGCTACAAAGGGAACTAACAGAGGACTGACTTAGAGACTGGTATGTTATCAGAAAAGGCCCCTCTGAGGATGTCATACTTCAGCTGAGGTCTGGAGTATGAGGAGGGGAAGAGGGCAGAGTGTTTCCAAGCAGAAGAACAGCACAGTCAGAGACTCAGAGGCGGGGAATCATTGCGCATATTTGAGAAACTAAAAGAAGGCCAGCATGGCTGAACTTGAGTGATCAAAGGTGAGAATGAGGTAAAGTGCAGTTAGAGATGAGAAGGGGCTGGATTGTCAGAGCTTTCCATACCACTGTGGATTGTGGATTTTATTCTATGTGCAATTAGAAGGGTTGTAACTAGCAATCATGATAGGACCTGGCTTACATCTTTAGATTATGCTGAATGCTGTGTGGAGAATGGGTGGAGGGTAGGGGTCTTTGTTCATTTTCTGTTACTTTAACTCAATACTTAAGACTGGGCATTTATAAAGAAAAAAAATATGTCTTACAGTTGTGGAAGCTGGGAAGTCCAAGACTTAGTAGCTGCATCTGGAGAGGACTTTCTTGCTGGTGGTGACTCCCTGCAGAGTCCTGAGGTGGTGCAAGGCATCACATGGTGAGGGAGTTCACAAGAGATAGCCAAATTGGCTTTTATAACAGATCCACTCTCATGATAACTAACTCATTCCCTCCATAACCCACTAATTTATTAATCCATGAATAGATTAATCCATCCATGAGGGCGCTCATGACCCAATCACTTCTTAAAGGCTCCACTTCATAATATTGTTACACTGGGAAATCAATAGTGAGCTGTGCCATGCTGTCCCTGGCAGTGATTCACTTACCATGAGGGAAAACTGTCTTACAGGAGAAAACACATTTACTTTGGTTCTTTCACTGAAGGCAGTTATTTAGTTGATATTCTGCTGTATTTATTGGTATGTGTTGGGACCCTACCAGCCTACCTGCTGGAAGACCCGTGGTACCTGATCCATAAGGACTCAGCTGCTTTCCACTCCATCTCCCACTTCCCAATAAGCACCTCTTCATGCTCAATTTATTTATTTATTTATTTATTTATTTTCTTTTTCTTTCTTTCTTTTTTTTTTTTTTTGAGATGGAGTCTCACTCTATCACCCAGGCTGGAGTGCAGTGGCGCCATCTTGGCTCACTGCAAGCTCCGCCTCCCGGGTTCACGCCGTTCTCCTGCCTCAGTCTCATGAGTAGCTGGGACTACAGGTGCCCGCCACCATGCCCAGCTAATTTTTTGTATTTTTAGTAGAGACTGGGTTTCATAGTGTTAGCCAGGATGGTCTGGATCTCCTGACTTCATGATCTACCCGCCTTGGCCCCCTAAAGTGCTGGGATTACAAGCGTGAGCCACCGCACCCGGCCTTCATGCTCAATTTCCTCTTCCATCTTCTCCATTCTACACCGTAGGGTCTTCTGTGCCCAAGACAAACTACCTAAGAGGAGGCCACCTCCCTGTCTCTACCTTCCCTCATTCCAGTGACAGCAAGCACACAGGTTATTTACCTTAAAAAAAAACAAAAAAAAAAAAAAAAAAAAAAAAGGCATACCTTTTTTTAATGACCAAAATTAGTGTCTACTGTAAATAAAGTAGAAAATGCATATAAGTTTAAAGAAAAAAATGAAAGTAGCCATATTTCCAGAATCCCAATATTATTACTATTAATCTCTTAGGTAAGATTTTTCCAGATCTTTCTCTATGAATACTAATTTATACATGTTTTATTTCATTTTTCTTCACTTTTCATTCTCTTCTCTCCCCTCACTCACCCTGTTCCTGGAGCCTGGTCATACTGAAGGAGCCTTCATGGGCAACTCAAAACAGGAAAGGAAATCAAATCATTCAGCTCACCAAGCCAGAGAGCTGAAAGGAGGAAGAGGTCACTCAGGTGGTATGGAAGCTCCAGATGGTCTCAGCCATGTCCCCACCTCCTGGTCCCTGCATGCCTGGGAGGAGCTGAATAGCTGACAACCAGCATCAAAGAAGAAAAACTGGGACTTACAGAAAGAGCCAGGACCAACCCTTACTGGGTATGGTTTATGAGCACTTCCCAGCTTACAGGTTTATTCCACATAATCTTCATAATTATAGGCATCACTACAATTGCTATTCCCATTTCACTGGTGAAAACACTGAGGCTTAAAGAGGTTGAATATTCAGAGGCCAAGGGAAGGGAAAAGCAAAATGAGAGTCAAAGGGTTCAGAGCTCGCTTCTCCTAGGGGAAAGGCTCCAGCAATTCTAGAAGACTCCACTTCCAAGGAGGAGCTATGGTCCAGTTCCAAAGACTCAGAGAACAACTCTCTAGTCCCCACACCCTTGGATAATTAAATTCTCTAAAGCTTGGTTCCCTCACTGATAACTCAAACTAATAAAGCACCATTTGGTTGTGAGACCTAAATAAGATTGTGCATGTGAAGGTTTGTGCACACTGCCTAGCCAGGGGCAAGCACCCAAGAAGTGGGCACTGTCATCATTGTTATTATTGCAGTGCTGCCGATGATTTTTCTAAAATGTTTTAATACATACAGAGCATTGCCTTGGACAGATTATCTTAATTTATTTATTTAATCCCCTGTTATGAGAAATGTAGCTTGTTCACAAATTCTTTACCATAACTTCTCTTAATTGTCATAGGGAGAGGAAGCAGGGGATGTTGCAAATACAAAAGTGGGAAAGGAACCTGGCTTATTGCATCCTATGAAGTTGGGGGCTCTTTCCTAGGGATGCCTCTCTGCTTTGATGACTGAGGAGAGTTCACCAACCTCCACCTGATCTCACATAAATGCAAGAGGAATCTACACCCCGCAGGCTGAAGCAGGCCTGCCCACAGCATTTGTAGGCTTAGAAAACAGTCCCAATGGAGGTCACACATAAATACTTAGAATGTAGAAACCAACTCACAAACTGCCTGATACATAATCTTCTGTCCTCCTGCCTTCATCATGACCTAGAAGGCCGACTTCCAACATGGAATTTGCAGATTTCTTGGAGTTCCATGTTGAAACTGGCACCTAGGGTTGTGTACATTGGACTGCCCTTGAGAGGACAGACGTGGGGAAAGATCCTATGTAGGCTGTGGAAGTGGGCTTGAGGTCCTTGCACAGGGAATTCTGGATTCTAGAAAGGAGGCACTCTAGAAAGGATTTCTGGAAGGATCATATCACCTTCTAGACTGCACTCTGGGAGGACACATCCCTTTTGCCCCTTGATCCTATGGGGAGCAGCAAGCCCAGAGAAGGGTCAGAGTAAGGCCCTATAAAGCAACAGGTCCAGGATAGAGGTTGCTTTTGTTCAGGTCTAAGTAAAGGCAGAACTTCTTAGGTGAAGCCCTGTCTTCTAGCTGTTAAATGTCTAGACTACTATAGGGAATTGACCTCAAGTAGGTAGTTCCTTTCATTCATTCATCTTCCAACAAGTATTGTTTTGATCAACTACATGCTAGGTAGGGGTACAACAGTGAAAAGACAAAGTTCTTGCTTTCATGACACAGATTCTTACTCCACATAATGATAATTACACAGATAAATAATACTGCTACTTCAGAAGATGATGAGCACGGTGAGGCCATGGTCATGGAAGCAGGGCAATCAGAGAGAGTGGGGATCCACAGCCTGATTTACTTTGAGTGTGGCCTCTTTGAGATCTCTTTGAGAAGGTGACATTTGACTCAAGACCTAAACATCAAGAAGGATCCAGCCATGTAAAGTCCTGAGGGCACAAGGAATAGCAGGTGCAAAGGCCCTGAGGCAGGAGAAAGCTTATAGTGTTAGAGAAGCCCAAAGAAAGCCAATGGACTTGAGTCCAGTGACCAAAGGGAAACGGGCAAGAGATGAGGAAAGAGAGGCAACCAACACTAGGTCAAGGTATATAACTATATTTTATGGCAGATTATTATTCAAAGTGTCATGAGAAGCCACTAGATATCCAGTGACCTGATTTATGTTATTGAATAATACCCCATGCTGCTATGTAAAGAACAAGGCAAGGAAATAGTGGCTGAAAGCAGGCACACCACACGGGAGGCCTAGTCCCAGTGAGATTTCATAATGTCTGGATGAGTCGGTAGCTGCAAAGGTGGGAAGACATGGAAAATTCAGGATATATGTTTCGGAGCTAGAGCTGAGAGGACTTCGTGATGGATTAGATGTGGAAGGTAAGGTAAGGAGGGAAATCACAAATGAGGCCTAGATTCAGATCTGCTCAACTGAGTTGTGAGTGGTGTCATTAACAGAGATATGGCATAGGAGGAGTCTTCTGAGAAAGATAGAGGGAGGAGGTGTGGGTAAATCAGTGGCTCCTTATGGGCATGCTAAGTTTTTAATGTCTGTGGGAGTAGAGCTATCAGGGAAGCAACTGAATACATGGGTCCTCTGGGCTCCTGATCAGAAATAGAGATGCGAAGATGGTAATCGTCTGCATAGGGATGGTGTTTAAAGCCGTGGACTGGGGGAAACCACCTGGGGTGCCAAGGGAAGGAATTCCAGGATATAACTCTGGGGGGTGCCCTAAAGTTCAGATATGGAAAAGGGAGGGAGAAGTCAGCAGGAACTCGAGGATTCCCCCATGAAGTAGAAAGGAAACCAGGAGAGGACAAAGACATAGAAACCAAGAGAACTTGGAGACTGACTAAGAAGTTTTCATCTGCAAGTGTCTCTGTCCTCCTAGAGGGATGGTTGCCTCTGCCTTGTGCCAAAGGAGGCAGAGGAAATGGTGCCAACACCTTATTACCTCTGGGAAAAGAATCTCAGGATGGTCACATTTCAAGGTGAAGAATAGGTTATGAGTAGCAAACCTTGGCCAAAGCACCATTTTGCTGCCTTCTGAGAAGTAGAAGCTGGCTCATACGAACAAAATGCTGACGGTGAAGGGGCTTGAGTCAATCAAGGGTCATGGGTGCACCATTCAGAATGGGCCAGGCTCTGCTACAGGAACAGATGAGCCCTTGAATCTCAGTAGCATAATACAATAAAGCCTTACTTCTTGATTGCATCAAAGTCTAAAGGGATTCAGACCGCTGTCCTCCATCCTGTAGGCTTTTGGAGCACGTGCTTTTTGAGATTGCTAAGGTAGGAAAAGGAAGGGAGGGAGGAAACAAATGCCCTCTTAGCCGAGAAGATATACACAGTGCTCCCACTTCAATTGACTGGAACAAGTCACATGACCCGATCTAATTGCAAGGGAGGCTGGAAAATGGAGAGGGGCATAGGGAATATCCAGGAAGCAGGAATCATCTCTGCCACAATGGGCCACACACAAAATTAAAGGGAGGAAATCGATCTTTGAACTCTTCCTATCTGGAATCCCATGCCACTCTTTCTTTTCACCCTTCCTTTGCAAATGTAAGCTCCTACCCTGCCTCATTCCCTCAGAACTTGGCCGTCCATCACTTGAGAATCAGTAGCACCAGAAGAAGACACTGCTTCTTTGGGGATCCATTATTATCTATTAAAATGCAAAGCAAGTCTGTGCAATAACAGCACTTCTGGCCCAGTAACAGGAAGAGTGAGGGGCCAACATAAATTATACATTTATCCTATTTGTGTAATAATGATGCTTCCTTTCACTGGGTGCTCATTGTGTATTGCCACTTATTGTTTTTTATTGTTATTACTATTTTTTTTTAGAAAGTAGCACAGTCACGTCAAATCCCAAGTCTGAGACTTAGTGACCTTGAGCGAGTTACCTAACCTCTCAATCCTTCTATTTGCTCAACCATTTAAAATAAAGATAGTAATGCCACCTCCCTTGCAGGCTTGAAGAAGATAAGAAATGACAGATGCAAGGTTCAAGTCGTAAGACAGGTGCTCAAAACACAACAGCAAAAGCAGCACTGTTATAATAAAGAGCTGTTCGAACAGAAAGACTCACAATTACGGTTTTAGGGAACCAGGGTGGGAAACCCAGCTTGTCCACTGGACACTCTTTCCTGAGAGAAAGACAGAAGCTGGCAGAAGAGAAAAAGGAAGTCAAGTAATTTCATAGGAGCCCTTTGAAAGGTTTGAGGCCCTGATCCAGGTCTGGAGTGCAGCTGTGTGCACAGCTTGCAGAAACCACAAAGCAACCAGAAGCCCACACGAAATGGCCCTTCCATGGAAGGACTATAGGTTGCATCTCTATACTGTTTTCCCTCTAGCGAGATTCAATTCCCCTCTGAATCTGTGCTTGGCAACCCAACAATGTTTTCATCCAAGGGAAGAGGTGGGTGGCATGCTAAGAATATTGACACAGCAGTGGCTTAATTAAATCTTTAGTTGGAAAAACACAGCTAATAGGTGGAGCCTTCCCTGGTGTCCCTCTCTGAGCAGCCAGCTTGCGGGGAGTCTGAGCTCTCGCCATCCATCCCCTGGTACCAGTGCTGGAGTTAATACCATCACTCTTGCCATGACCTCACTTTCAAAGGTGCTGAAGTGTTGTTTGAAAACACAACCCAGATCTTGAAATCAGACACCTTCAGTGGCGAAACTCCCAGGGTGGAAATTCTGGGTGTGACCTTAGGCCAAGCAGAGACTTGGATGAAGTGATTCACAGTGTAGTGAGATATGAGTTGCAATAGGAGCTGGAACAGAGGTGGCAGAGGAACCCCGGGAGACAGAGGACTCAAGGAAGTGGCAAAGGAACCCTGGGAGACAGAGGACTCACATTCTTGCCTCCCCAAGCCACCCACAGGCTGGCACCTGATCTTTCCTGTTAGACTGCATCTCTAGGTCACTTCAAGTCGAGAAATTCTGGGATCCCATACCAAGGAACAAGGAGGAAAACCAGCAGGAGAGGCCATCAGACCTTTATTTGATACAAGCCTCCAAAGTTTCCATTTCTTCCTCCTTCAATACCAGGACCAAGCATATTTCCCAATTCCTGTCGTTTTTCATGATATTTAGTGTTTCTTAAGCATTTTTGATGTCCCAGACCTGCACAGTCCAATAGGGCAGTTGTTAGCCACACTTGGCTGTGCAGTGCTTAAAATGTGATTGGTTGAATTGCGATGTAAAAATAAAACACATACTAGATTCTGAAGTTTTTAGTTTTAAAAGAATGTAAAATATCTTATTAGTAATTGTTTATATTGATTACACATTAGAATGATGTTTTGTTGTTAAATATATATATACTGTTGTGTTTATATATAGCAAACAGATACAGAAAGTTAAGTGAAATATTATTTAAGTTAATTTCACCATTTCTTGGCATTTTTAAATTGTGGCTATTAGGAATTTAAGATTGCTTGTGTGGCTCACATGATGTTTCCATTGGACAGGCTGTGGTGTTAGACCGTGCCAAGTACTTTTCATATATCATCTCATCTAACCTTCAAACAGCATCCCTGAGGTCATCTGCGTTTTACAGATGAGACCCTGCCCGAGGCCCCATGCTCCTCCCCTCTCTGACTCCCCTCATCAGCTCCTATCCCTCACTCACTTGCTCTACACCAAAGGCTCAGCTTCCTCTGTGTTCCCAGAAGTTCCAGGCACTGGTCTACCTTGGGGTCTTTCTTCAACTGCTCCCTCTATCTGGAATGTTTTCCACTCAGAGAGCTCCTTGGCAAATCCTTGGTTGATATTATCCAAATAGAGACTACATTTCAGCAGAATTTTATGAATGATCCCCAGCTGCCTTCAAATTTTACTCTGTGTCTTCCCTCTGAAACGTATCCTGACGGTCCAACCTTTGCACCGCTCCCCCGTTTCCTCTCCTGCTCTACTTTGTTTTTTTAAGAAGACAGAGTCTCATTCTGTCCCCCAGGTTAGAGTGCAGTGGTGTGATCACAGCTTACCACAACCTCCAACTCCTGGGACCAAGGTATCCTCCTGCCTCTGTCTCCCAAGTAGCTGGGATTATAGGCATGAGCCATGACTCCTAACTCTGCTCTACTTTGTTTTTACTAGCACTGGTTTCTAATATTACACAATTTATTCACTGAATATGCTCCCGAGTCTGCCAGTGCTAAAAATGTAAGCTCTCTAAGGTCAGAGACCTTGGTCAGTTTTGGGCCTTGCTAAAACCTAACCCCCTAGGACAACACCTAGCACTGAGTAGAGCTAGTATCAGTTTATAGGATGAAGGACTGTGGTCCCTGATCTTCAGAGGTCATAGCTCAGTGAGGGAAACATCACAAATAAGAGTAGTGACCACTGAGGGGATCTATGATGGTGCAGGAGGCTCAGATGCAGGCAGCTAGGGAGATCAGTGATGCCTAGGGAAATAACACTGCATTTATTCAGCTAGAAGTTACTGAGCCCTTCCTCCAGACCAGGACTGGATGGATCAGCCATCGAGGACATGGCAACAAAGCCATTACTCAAATGGGAATTAAGTTCGGCAGAATTTTAACTAATAATTCCTAGTTCCTAACATGTATATTTTATCCCATCACCTATGGAGTCCAGAGCACTTTAAATCTGACCTTGAAAATTAAGCAGGAAGAGACGTTTGGGAAGAACATTCCCGAAATGATTTGCCCATTTAAAAGTTCCCCCATGAAATATGCACCGTATGCTCAAGGGACAACTAGGACTTCTTCATGGCTAGCATTTTTGATGAATAAAAGAGGGTAATGGTAACACATCTGAAAAAGTAGCCCAAGTCAACTGCGGAGAGCCTGGCGTGCGATGCTGAGGAGGCGAGACTTCCATCAGCAATAAGAAGGCATCTGACATTTTAAAGTAGGAGACACCATCCAATTTGTTTTTGAAAGCTACAGTGCTGGCCATTTGGAGAATGGACAAGAGCAGGAGCCACTTAGGAGTCTGAAAAGCAGGCTGTATGAAAGAGAAGGGCTCCCACTGACGGACTGAGAGGAGAGACACTGAGAGGGATGGATAGGAGCAGAGACTCCAGGAGCGGAAGGGACAGGAACTGGGAGGACCCCAAAGGGGAGCTGTGGAAAGAGGCTCTCGGGTGACTCCCGTGGCTTCAGCATGGGTGACTGGGTGAATGGCAGGGTCACTGTCTGAGATGGAGAACAGAACAGAACACAGAGATCATGTCTAACCGAGGACCCCTTACGTTTGAGGTTTCTCTGCACCCCCTGGCAGAAGTGAAGAAGAGAGCATCTGACAGATCTGACCATGGAGCCTAAGGTGGAAACCGCAGGTAGATGAGAACCCCAAAGACAGGCTGGAGAGAAACGGCAGAGGGCAGAGACCTGGGAAATACCAAGGTTGAGGTGTACGTGGAAGAACCTGAGCCAGTGAGCGACTGGAGGGAGGAGACAGAGGAAAACACCTGAATGAGAATGATGATGTGGAAGTGAAGGGAAGAAAGAAAGTGTAAGAAGAATGAGTTTTCCCACAGGACAGTGTCAGTTTCTTGGACCAGTGCCCAAAGCCTATTGTATGAGTCAGGGAGGAAACACACAGCACACTCAAACTGGGCAGCCTAAGCCAGGCGTGGTGGCTCACGCCTGTAATCCCAGCACTTTGGGAGGCCGAGGCGGGCGGATCACAAGGTCAGGAGTTTGAGACCAGCCTGGCCAATATGGTGAAACCCTGTTTCTACCGAAAATACAAAAATTATCCGGGCGTGGTGGCACACGCCTATAGTCCCAGCTATTCGGGAGGCTAATGTAGAAGAATTGCTTGAACCCAGGAGGCGGAGGTTGCAGTGAGCCGAGATCATACCACTGCACTCCAGCCTGGGCAGCAGAGCGAGACTCCATCTAAAAAAAAAAAAAAATTGGGTAGCCGAGGAGAATTTAACAAAGGGATTGTTCACAAAGATGTAGGCAAGATGAGGGAAATGACAAGGGACAGTGCAGTAACTTCGAGGATAGTAATGATAGGCTTGAATAAAAGTGATTGACATCCGTAAGAGGTGGTTAGTCGATTTTTATGAGAGAAGTTTCTGTGGAGCATAAACACAGATGTACACATCCAAGGAGCTGTGGGAATCAAGAAAACATGCAGAACAAAGCCAGCTTCAGCAAGGAGGAGGGTGGCACCGGGAAGGATCAAGCAGAGCAGCTTGGTGATGCAGCAGGGTCACAGGTTTTGTCTTAGGATAGCAAAGACTTGCTTGTGTTTGTAACATAAATCTGTGAAGCTTGTGATGAGGAAAAGTTTAATGGCTGAAGAGGGATAAAGGAAAACTAAAAGGTCTGGGAAGAGGGGCCCAGCAGCACACCATCACTCATTATAAAAAGTACAAAATTGTGTCATGAAAATTTTCCCAGAGGCTGAGGCAGGAGATAATTTTGGTCGAGCAAAATCGTCGTCTCTACTTGACTGAAGAAGCAGGCTTATGAAATTAAAAACCCCTTTCAGAAGACAGGGTACTTCCTCTCATATGTCATTGGCTAGAACTTGTCTCATAGCCTTTTGCAAGCCAATACAAGAGAATGAAATTATCATCATGCTTTAGACCAACCTAGATTTACTCCTGAGCTGGGCATAGAGTCACTTCCCCTGATAAGGAGGTATTTACCTAAATAAGTTGAGGCTCACCAGGCAATTAGCAAAGTCTGTTACAGGAATAGCTCTTTTAGTGTGGGATTCCATGTACTTTAATTTCATATCTGAATTCTGTTTGAAATCATCTTGAGTATGACCCATGGAGTATGGCTGACAACCAATAAATGCAGCTTTGCTTGGCTCTAAAAGAAGGTTTGTGACAATAAGTCAGATAGAGATAGATGTGGGGCTGGTTCTGCACCAGGGGCCAGATGGCAAACGAGGTAGCTTAGAGTCTAGACACTCTGAGTGGAAGACTGTTTCCTAGCCAGGAACCAAGGCCTTTCAGCCATTTCTCTTCATCAGAGGGTCTTCCTATGTGTCCTCTTCCCACAGGAAGCCGTCTTCAGGATGGCCAGAACTTGAAAAATCTGTGATCAGTACAGTATCAATAGCAAAAGCAGCCTAACACAAAATCTTTCTTAGGGAGATCTATATTTATATGGGAGAAAATACATCGCTGCAAAGGAAAAACGTGCTAACAGGGACATTTGAGGTGTGGGGCAGGGCAACCATGGTGATTATTTGACATAGGAGACCTTTCTTCTTTTAACTGGCATATTCTCCAATTGCACCTTGCAGGTACACCTATTCTCTGCTGGTCATGCATACATGACATGTATCTTAAATACAGATGATTATAAAGTAACAAGATTAAGATTCATTTGTCACTTATGAAATCCATCTTGTTGCGTTTAAGTTAGGGTGTCATATGCCCCAGTTTGCCCAGAAAAGTGCCAGTTTACCTGTTAACCAGAATAATTAATAGTAGTACCCCCTTCACTCTCAAAATTAAATGCTTATTCTAATTACACTAACCTATATGCATCAGTATCCTCAAATATATGTGTAAGTGTGCACACAGAACATATATGCACATGAGCAGGAGAGAGACTACATGTATTACAAATAGGTAGTGGAACTTGGAATGCATTTTGCTTCAGGAACAATATCACACAGGGTGGTTGGGTTTGTAAACCAAAGGATGTCTCAATTAATTTAGAAGTTTATTTTGCCAAGGTTATGAATCATGACCCGTGGCACAGCCTCTGGAGGGCCTATGAACATGTGCCCAAGGTGGCGGGGCTACAGCTTGGTTTTATACATTTTAGTGAAACCTAAGGCATCAGTCAATAAATGTGAGATATAAATCGGTTCGCTCTGGAAAGGTGGGATAATTTAAATTGTTGGCAGAGGTGGGCTTACAGGGGGTTTTAGAGGTGGATTCAAATATTTTTCTGGTTGGCAATTGGTTGAAATAATTAAGTTATATCTAAAGACTTGGAATCAATAGAAAGGAGTGTCTGGGTTAAGATAAGGGATTGTGGAGACCAAGGTTCTTATTTTGTAGATGAAGTCTCATAGGTGGCTGCCCTTAGAGGCAATAGATGGCAAATGTTTCCTATTTAGACCTTTAAAAGGTGCTGGGCTCTCAGCCAATCTCTTCAGGATCAGAAAAAGAACTGGAAAGGACAGGGGATTCTCTATAGAATGTAAATTTCCCCCACAAGAGATAGCTTTGCATATTTCTTTGACAAAAACACATCAAATAAATATATTTAGGGCTAGCTAAAACACTGATTTATTTCAAGGCCCTGCCATCTAGGCAGGGATAGATGTGATGCTATCCTAGAGTCCGGTTGGAATTTGGTACCTTGCTGCTCCAAAGAGTCTGAGTCTGTTCTGTCGGTCTTAGGATCTTTGCTTTAATGTTAATGCTGGTCAGTTATGCCTGAATTCCAAAGGGAAGAGACCATAATGAGGTATGTCTGACACCCCCTTCCCATCAGGGTCTGAACTGGTTTTTCAGGTTTCAATGGGTCCCCTTGGCTGAGAGGAGGGTCCATTAAGTCAGTTGAGGGACTTAGAATTTTATTTTTGGTTTACAGGTTCTAAGACCTTTTAGAAAACCATTTCATGATTGCAGATCCCCAGTCTGCCCTCTTTCATCCTGCTCCACCCAAAAGGCTGATCTGAATGGTCTGCACTCACTGGTCACTTTGTTCTCTGGCTTCTGGTTGGGTTCACCCAATGGGTGCGGGGAGATGGAGGTTTGGATGTTGACTCCCTGGCTCCCTGCTCACCACAAGCTGGCTGTGTCTCTCCACTGAAGATGGCCTGGCTGGTGGCCGTACCCACACAGCTCCCTGCTCCAAGTTTTGATAACTACTCCTCTCATTGCCTCTTGAGGCCCAGCGTGGCACCTGAGGTTTCCCATTGCCATTCTCCATGTGACTGCATCATCCCTTGTGATTTCTCTACATACTGCCAACATCTCTATAAACAATCCCTTTATTAAACTCTCTTAAATTACCCAATTTGAGTGTGTCATGTGTTTCCTCCCTGACTCATACAAGATTCTTTTGCAGGCTGCTCCAAAATATCAACTACCGTGTAAAACATTGTTCCCTGGGAAAATGTACTTCAAGGAGCAAGTCAGATTGCCAGGAAATTATCCATTCCCAGTGTTGCCCCAGCAGGAAGAGGGGATCTCACCCTCCCATGTTGAGTAAAAGGGGGTAAGCCGCCCCACCCTCCAGTAGTTCTTGACATTCCAGTAGTTCCATGAAACCAGATGGAAGGGCTGCGAGGTGGCCAGGACTGCAGGCAGCAGCAACAGGAAAGGCCAAAGGAAGACGCTGGACCTCTACAGTCATCATATTCACGTGCAGGGACTGAGCTCAACTGAGGGTTTGTAAGTTAGGGGTGGCTTGAGCACATGTCCCTTTGTGCATAGAAATATTAACTCAGTCATCGTGTATTTACTGAGTGACTCTTATGCACCAAACATTGTGCTTGGAGGATTTTACATCCATATCTCTTTAAGCCTCAAAACAACCAAGAAGTAGAAATTTTGTTTACAGCTAAAGAAACTACATATACTTTGGGATGGTTAATTTGAGGTGTCAACTTGACTGGGTTGAGGGACACCTAGAGGGCTGGTGAAGTATTATTTCTGGGTGCTTGTGAGGGTGTTGCCAGAGGAGACTGACATTCGAGTCAGTGGACTGGGAGAGGGAGAGGGTGCGTAATGTGGATGGGCACCATCCAGTCAGCTGCCAGTGCAGCTAGAACAGGGCGGGTGGAAGAAGATGGACAAGTGTGCCTGCTGAGTCTTCTGGCTCTCTTTCTTCTTCCCATGCCAGACGCTTGCTTCCACTCCTCCTTCTGTTGGACATCAGACTGCAGGTCATTTGGTCTTAGGACTCTGGAACTTGCACTGACGGCTGCCCAGGGACCTTTGGGCCTTCAGCCACAGACTGAAGGCTGCAGGCTGCACTGTCGGCTTCCCAAGTTTTAGGCTTTCGGGCTTGGACTGAGCCACTACTGGCTTTTCTCTTTCCCCAGCTTGCAGGCAGCCTATTATGGGGCTTCAATTTGTAATTATGTGAGCCAATTCTCCCTAATAAAACTCCCTTTAATATATAATTATATCCTATTTAGTCTATCCTTCTGGAGAGCCCTCACTAGTACATATATTTATGTTTATATTTATATTTATCTATCTTTCCACTCACATATACAAAAACAAGCACAAACAACACCAAACAACCAGCAATGAAAATTTGAGCTTAAAGGTAGAATTGAGAAAAAGCTTAACCAACTGCCTCCAGAAACAGATCCAGAGATGTTAAGTGACTCACCGGGGAAGGCACACGAGAAAGCCCTGGTAGAAATCAGTGGCTCTCACACCAGACTTACAGGATGTCTATCTGACTGGTCGGTCATCCTTCTTCAATGCGTATGTCATTTCCTATCAATGAACATGTTACTAGAGTGCTAATAGATCCATGTATGCCCGTGAAGAAACAGCTCTCCCATTCAAGCAATGAACTCATCCCATTCATAATTCCCATGACAGTGTTAGGAAAGGACAGAACCCAGGGGACTCTGTCGTGCCCACTGTGGGAAGAGTCACACTGACAAAAGTAACTGGAGCCTCTGTGACCAAGGCTGAAGACAGAAGACCAAGATGGCCAATGGGACAGTGTACACATACAAGAAGGAGGACAACTGAGCAAAGAAAATGCACTGCCATGTTCAGTTCAGATTCAATGCAGTCCATAGGGAAACTGTAGCCTCATTTGCTGCAGATGGCTTAGTGAGATGCTGCAGACCACATTTCCCAGGAGCCCTGGCAATGGACATAATCAGGGTGCTGACCTCAGTCTCTTTCGTCGTTGGCTCTACTGTCTGTTTCATATCCCTGTCAACTCTTCAGAGATTTCTCTTTTTCCCCACTACTCTTGTTCCCCAGCCTCTCTCACCAACTGCTGGTGAGCCCTCTGGGCCAGCTGGAAGGGAAATATCATACGTCCTCCTGTCTTCTCATCCCCACCCTGTTTAACACCAAATGCTGATCAACCCAGTGTTCTCTCAAGCCCTGATACCTTGAAAATGCCAGAAAGAATTAATCCATGAAATGTAATTCCCTCTTGGGTTCATTCATCCTCATCTCACAGTTTGGGCAGAACACACAGCAATGAGATGGCTGCCAGGATACTTGCAAATCCCATTATTGTTCCCTGGAGGTGCCCCCATATTGGAGCCAAAAAAATGACTCATGGATGATCAGTTTCATGGTGCTAAACCCCAATCCCATGATAGCATCATACCTCATCGGCTTTGACATTCTTCTTTGCAACTGAATCTTTAACAGAACTGGATTTTCATTCACAGCCACTCTCAAGAAGCAATATTAACTGCATGGGGTAATTCTCCAACCGAGGTCAGAGGCCTTAACTTATAATCTGGATAGGGTCCTGAAATCAAGAGACAATATAGCACTATGGATTGTGGCATGCTATAGTTATCCTAGGAAGGTCTGAGTGGGTTTTCATTTTTTTTCAACCGTATTCGGTTCCTTTTATGAGCAGGAAATTGACTGCTTCCCACCAGCCCCTTGGAGATACGATCCATGTTAGTATTCATTTTAAAGATGCAAGAAAAACATTTAAACAGTTTTGAGAATGAAATTTACAGTGAATTTTGTGGCTCCCTCTACAGTTCTTTAGTTTCAAGGTCAAGGCTAGCCTAACAATATCAACATTAAGAAAGACCTAAAAATAATAATATTAAAATTATAGTTGCTTAGTATTTAGCACCTAGTCTTTAAAAGTCCTTGTTCTAAGTACTGTACATGTTATCTTGTTTAATCCTCACACTAATCTTATAAAATAAAGTAGTGCTATTTATCCCCATCTTATCAATGAGAAAACTAGAAGTTTCAGAGGCCAAAATAAATAAATAAATGTTCAAGGTCACATGGCTAAGTGTGGCAATGCCAGGATTCAAGTCAAATCTCTCTGACATCAGAACCCTCTTCTTCACCTCTAAACAAAACTGGAGCAGAGGGAAATGAGATTTGATTTACTCTTCTCCCATCTTTTCTGACTTACGTTTGTTTTTCCATTTTTCCTCTTTCTGCAGTGTTTGGAAGGCTGAGGAGTACAGCTCAAGTCTCAAAACAATTTAGCATCTGCTTGAGTCAGAGGCAGTTGACCTTAGAAGAACTGGGCAGGTTTTTGTTTGAAGCTCTCTTTGTTGAATCATAGCTTATCTCTAAAGAGAAATATTTGGATGCCAAAAAGAAAAGAGGAGAAAAGAAAGATAACACCTAAAATCTAGCCCAACATAAACGATGTTGAAATCTCTGGAATACATGAGAGCTTTCCATGTGAATGATTTATATGATTAGGGAACAATATGTGGTGACGGAGATGTGTGTGTGTGTGTGTGTGTGTGTGTGTGTGTGTGTGTGTGTTATAGGGACAGGGTCAGGATGAAGGGAATATTATCCCATTATAAGGAAGTTACTCTAAATCTCTCAGATTTCCTTTCATTTAAAATTTTTAGAAAACTTGTAAGTCCTCCCCTGCCAGAAGAAAAATTAACGTGTCTATACACTTGTTCATTAATGTATGAGTTCATTTATTTATTCTTTCATCAAACACTCATTCACATTTAAGAGTCTGAAAATATATACCATTCAAGTTGTAATATACTATATATATATTCCAATTTTGTGGGTGAAATATTTAATGCAATATAATATTTTATAGTAGTTACATATCACATATTGTATTTAATTCAATATAATGTTTTATACTTTATTAAAAATCATATCACATTATATACTCTGCCTGGGTTATATATCCAGTATTTATTTTAATGTTACATACAAACATTAAAGTTCTAGAGTTATACGTGATTTTTTCTTTTGTATTTTTTGGTTCTCCTAAATTTTCTATAATAAATGTATATTATGTACTTAGAACTTTAACAATTTTTTTTTCCAAGAACATAGCCTGATAACTAAACTATCCTACTTTCTCATTTCACAAATGAAAAAGCCCAGGCTTTCCTGTCTGATAGTATCAGCTCTGTTAAAGAAACATTCAGCCTCTATGAACTTGTTACAAACCTTTGTCTTCAGAATTCTAGATCGCCACCTATTAAGTACTTTCTAAGCAGGCGGGGAAAGGACTGTGGGCTCACATGCACACACACGCTCACTCACACTGGAGAATAAGGAGAACGCAGGTCATCACCCTGAGTGGCGCAGTTTGATAGCTGCAACTTCTCAGTGCTGGCTGTGAAACTGTGGCCTCTGAAAACCTGAGGAGTTGTGATCTGCCTGCACCCACCTGAGCATTCATCATCCCCTTTATATAAATGGAAGCAGCAGCAGCAGCCAGTCCCATCAGCCCTATAGAGAGACACTGAACATGTTGGTCTAACTGCAAATGTAATTGAGCGCATATTGCCCTTACATGGCAAAGGAAGTTCTCCCCTGAATCTTAATCTAGAAGGGAATGGGTACTGGTTTCAGCAGAATGGGATCATCAGACGTAGCTGCCATGGAAGAAGGGACTGGGAAGAGATTGCTAACAGGGCAGTGTGTTTTCTAAAGGCAAACACTGGACAAAATCTCTCCCTGTGATCATGAGACTCACAGAGACACGACAGCTGGGTGAGTCAGCTGGCTTCTCCCCAGAATGAGCATGAAGACACTTGCCACCCTAAATATGTATCAGGGTTGAGATACACATGCCAGCTTCTGGCACAAGCAGGGTTTCCCTCAACTCTGCCGTTGCATTGGTTACTCTTGTTAAAATAGTTAGAAAATTAAGACTCTTTTAATAAGCTTTAATAAGCTTCTGATATGATGCAACTGTCAAAAGCAACACGTCTGTTATGGCAGCTATTGTGAACCTAGAACTAAGGAAGATGCAAGTATAAAACATGATCTCTGCCTCCCCAAGAACTTAGCAGGAGAAGTAAGATTGAAGAACATGCAATAACCGGAAAATACTGCAAGAAAGTATATTTCCATAATGTATATACTAAGTATGAATTACCCCCACACTTGAGTATGAGAGATGTGCTACTTTCTTTCTTCTAGGTCAGATAAATCCAATTTCCAGTCCTTATCTATCTGACTAGCAGAACACCTGGCATCAGTATTTGTAGGCTCCTTTCTCTCCTCCATCACATTCCATGGATTCTTTTTTTTTTTTTTTTTTTTTTTTTTTTGAGATAGAGTTTTGCTCTTGTTGCCAAGGCTGGTGCAACCGCCGCCTCCCAGGTTCAAGCAATTCTCCTGCCGCAGCCTCCCGAGTAGCTGGGATTACAGGCACCTGCTACCACACCCGGCTAATTTTGGTATTGTTAGTGGAGACAGGGTTTCACCATGTTTGCCAGACTGGTCTCGAACTCCTGACCTTGGGTGATCCACCCGCCTCGGCCTCCCAGAGTGCTGGGATTACAGGCATGAACCACCACACTGGCCTCGAGACATGAATTCTATCACACCTTCTTTGACTAAGCCCACTGTTGAGTGAGCTCTTCCTTTATCATGAGTCAGTCACTAACACACACAGGACAGGCCCAAAATGTATATAAATACCACATTTCTCAAAGTATGGAGCTCAGCGCCAGGCTGGGCTTCAACACTGAAGATCAGTCCCTAGACAGCCCCTAGACACCTACCCAAAGCTCTGCTCCCTCCTGGGGTTCTGTGGAAGGGCACCCCTCACTCCTCCTCATCTCCGTTTTTCTCTTTTGAGAGTGAAAACAAGGCAAAACTAGTATCTCGATACATTTTTCACAGATATATATGTATACGTGATATGTACCCTGCAAAGCACAGGGTCTTACTTGAAAAGACAATTGATTTCCTATACAATGCCAGAGAGAACAGAATTATTCTATCAGCCAATAGCTTTTCCCAGGGTCGCCCTAAACTCCCCTAGCCATATCACACACTTGGCTGGAAAGCCAAGGCTGGCCTAGACAGCACACCAGAGAGTGTTTTGAACTCCTTCTTGGCCAATGTGAAACACCTTTTGGTTAAGGAAACCTTGTTGAAGGCCAGAGCACACATTTTCAGTCTGCAGTCCTCTCTCTCTCTGCTGCACTCACCTTTACTTTATTAATTTTTCTTTGTTGGACCTTTCTTATTTGGGTAAGGACTAAGTAACACTGTTCTTCTAGGCCATCTCAAGAATTGCCCCCAATACTTAACTCTCTGTGCTTCTTTTCTCTTAAGTCCTTGTTTTCTTATATTCTTTCATCCAAGTCATGATCAATCTGGCAGAGCCTTTGTGCACACCCTCCTGGGAAATGAAGTGGTAGTGGTGAGTTTGGCTTCAGAAAGACCTGAAATGGACCGTAAATTCCAGTTCCAGTAATTACAAGCTGTGAGACCTTGCACAATTTCCTAACCTCTCAGAACTCCATTTCCTTGGCTGTGCGATGCTAATTCCTCCCTGGAAGCAGGGCTGTGAGCCTCGAATGAGGGGCTGGGTGAACTCACCACCACATCCCTTTCCCTGACTGTGCTAAGGGATGCTATGGAAAACGCTCCCTCATGTCTGAGTGGAACTGGATGACCAGGGAATTCACTGCACCATACTCACCCTTACTACAAGCTGTTGGGGCAGAGAAAAGACTATATTTGGGGGGAAACGGCTCAACTTTCTATGAATGATAAAAGCTTCCCTTTCTCACCTCTGAATTCCTCTCAGGCTGTTTTAGAAATGCAGTTTTATGACTGATATGGTTTGGCTGTGTCCCCACCTAAATCTCACCCTGAATTGTAGTAATCCCCACATGTCAAGGGCGTGACCAGGTGGAGATAGTTGAATCATAGAGGCTGTTTCCCCCATACTGTTCTCGTGGTAGTGAATAAGTCTCATGAGATCTGGTGGTTTTATAAAGGACAGTTCCCCTGCACACACTCTCTTGCCTGCCACCATGTAAGATGTGCCTTTGCTCCTCCTTTGCCTTCTGCCATGACTGTGAGGCCTCCCCAGGCATCTGGAACTGTGACTCCATTAAACCACTTTCCTTTATAAATACCCAGTCTTGGGTATGTCTTTATTAGCAGGGTGAGAGTGGACTAGTACAATGATAATGCTATTTTAGTTACTTCACATTCCTAGGTGTAAAATGTTAATCTTTATGAAGTTATCACCACTTGCAAGAAATGATTCCAAAATTTGAGCAGTATCTTGCCATGTTTAGAGGTAAGTGGTTAGTTTTCCTGAAATTTGTGCTCAGCCAAGATAAGACTCTTCTTCATAGATGAGACAGGTCAAATTCTCCCATCTCCAGGCAAAAAGAGACGTCTTCAAGGATATCAGTCTGACATTTATACTCCTACCTCTGTCTCTTTGAGAGCAGAGTAAGTACAGGACTTCTGCCAAGTTCCCAGGAGTAACCCCAGGATCTGCATCAAGGAGATGCTGCATTGCTGCATGTAGTAGACGACACAGGTCCATAAAGTCTTTGCTGCTCCCCCCAACGAGCAGAGCATCTCCATCTTTTCATTCTGGGCTGCCCTGTGACTGGCTTTTGAGAAATAGAATGTAGTGACATTAATGTTGTATATACATTCTTGAGTCTTGGCCTAAAGAGGCCTTGTGGCTTCTGTTCTTGCCATCTTGGAAAGCAACCTTGAGACTGCTATGTAAGGAAGCTTGTCCAGCATTCTGGAGGATGAGAGGCCACATGGAGGAGAATCCAGGCACCCAGGCCAAGAGCCAGCACCACCTGCCAATCTTTTGTGGGAGGCCATCTTGAGCCCTCTGTCCCAGCTGGCTCCCAAGATAAGTGCAGCCACATAAGTGAGCCCCAGGAAAAACCAGCAGAGGAACTGAGCCACCAACCTAGAGCATCTTGAAAAATAATATTTCATTGTCATTTAAAATCACTACATTCTGGGGTGGTTTATTACACAGAAAAGTTCCAAAAGTATTTTCTATAAGAAACCAATTCTTCAACTTTGATCCCCATGTATTAAAGATCAAGGTCAAAGCAGGTTTCAGGCATAAGCAGATTAGGACTCCACTGGCAGGATGGGATTTGGAGTCAGAAATAATATCTGCCCCTAATTGATATGACTACCCTGGTCTCGTACCTTAAATGCCCACTCTGTTCTTTTAAGTTCAGTATTGTGCTACTCCAAAAAGCTCTTACTGAACTTCAAGAATGTCAACAGGACAAAGAGTAAGGCATTAATTTATTAAAGAACGTTTATACATAGGTTTCTATTTATATAACAAAATTTTGAGCAGTGGGTTGGCAGAGAATACAAAGATTAAAATGATGATGATGATGATGGCACTCCAGTCACAAAGGCAGTGTGCAGTCTATTAGGAAAAAGATATGTGGGCTATCAGTACCTTTGTCAGAACACTGGGAAAGTTATGAAAGAGTGCAGGAAAAAGAAACTACTTCTGATTGGGAAAATCGAGGAATGCTTCCTAAAAATGACATTTGTTTGGGATTTTTAAGGAAAGATAGGATTTAGCAGGATGGGGGAACTCAGGTAGTTTATCAAATTAACTATAGATACAAACATGTGTATAATTTGAACATATATGTAGTAATATAAATATAAAGCAATTTTTTTTTTGAGACAGTCTCACTCTGTCGCCCAGGCTGGAGTGTTGTGGTGCGATCTTGGCTCACTGCAAGCTCCGCCTCCCAGGTTCATGCCATTCTCCTGCCTCAGCCTCCCGAGTAGCTAGGACTACAGGTGCCTGAACCCACGCCTGGCTAATGTTTTTGTATTTTTAGTAGAGATGGGGTTTCACAGTGTTAGCCAGGATGATCTCGATCTCCTGACCTCGTGATCCGCCCACCTCGGCCTCCAAAGTGCTGGGATTACAGATGAGCCACCGTGCCTGGCCAAGCAATTTTATTGTGTGTGTGTGTGTATGTGTACAGCAGAGGCCAGAGAAAAGGAGCCATAGAGGTTTTTATTGGCAGGGAACTGCCTGAGCATGTGCCTTTTCTTGGAGGAGTCAGACCCAATTGCGAAGCCTAGGCCTGTCTGTCCTAGACTGCCAGACAGCATCATGAGGATGCTGAGCGAAGGATGAGGCTGGGAATGGAGACGCAAGGGCCACACGAAAGAGGGTTATATAGACCCCCAGTGCATAGCATGTGCCTGGTTTAGCCAAGTGTTCTATAAATATTTGTTTGAGTTTAATGGGAGGCAATACAAGAGCTCCTCTCACCAGCACGAGGTATCACCATCCACTACTAGACCCTCAGAGACTCCTAGTTCCACTTTTTGTTTTCTCTGCTTTTCACATTCCCGAGGTCTTCTGCTGTTTGTTCTTTCTTACTTTTATCAAGCTGTTATTTCGTAGTCTGCACCAGCTCCATACCACATAAAGAATCATAATTTCTCAGCTGGTCATTCCCTCTAATTCAACTAATAATGAAATAAATGAACGGCGAAGGTGAGAGTAATAGATAAAGAAATAAGTGCACACACATGCACAAGCACACACACATGTACTCGACAAAATTAGGATGGCCACTTTTTACATGTGAGAATGTTCTCACACTTTGAATCTCTTACCAGCCCTCCTACCTAATCCAGTAGTTGTTTAAATCAAGCGGTGTTCAATTGAGGGCAATTTTTGTCCCCCAGGGGACATTTGGCAATATTTGGAGACTCTTTTGGTTGTCACAACTGGCAAGGTTCTACTGGCCTCTAGTGTGTCCAGGCCAGGGATGCTGCTGGCCATCCTGCAAGGCACAGGGTGGTCTCCCACAACAGACCATTATCTGGCCTGAAATGTCGCTGGTACCAAGGCTAAGACACACTGTTTGAACCCAACTCTTAAGCCATATTTACTTTTTTAAAAACAATAAGCTTCATTTTTAGGACAGTTTTAGATTTACATTAAAAACTATGAAGACAGTATAGGAAGTTCCCATATATCCCATATTCAGTTCCCCCTATTATTAACTTCTTACATTGGTACGGTCCATTTGTTACAGCTAATGAACCAATCCTGATACACTATCTAAAGCTAATTATTTAGATTATTAACGAAAGTAAATACTTAATTCAAATTTTCTTAGTTTTTTTTTCTAGTGTCCTTTTTGTGTTCCAGGCTCACACCCAGTATACCACATTACATTTAATCATGTCTTCTTGTTATTCCTCAGTTCCTCTTGGTTGTTTCTCAAACTTTCCTTGTTTCTGATGACCTTGACAATTGTGGGAGATACTGGTCAGGTATTTTGTCTAATGTTCTTTGATTGGGATCGGTCTGATGTTTTCCTCATGATTAGTTTGGGTTTGGGAGACCAGAATACTGTTCTATCAAGGGTGTATCTTATCAACGTGTCTTGTCACTGTAGATGTTGCCCTCGGTCACTGACTGGGGTGCTGCTTGTCAGGTTTCTCCACTGTAAGCCCAGCAAACCCACTCTTTCTCCCGTCCCCTTTCCATACCGCATCCTTTTGGAGGAAGTCGCAATGTGTGGCCTACCCTTACAAGTGGGAAGTGGTGCTCCACCTCCTCAATGGCAGAGTATCTCCATAAATTTTTTGGAAACCTTCTGCACCTAAAACTTGTTCTCCTCCCCCATGTATTTATTCAATCACTTATTTATATCTGTGTGAATTCAAGGATATTTATGTTGTACTTTGGGTTATAACACTATATGCTATTTTATTTATTTTCTTGCTCAAATTGTTCCAATTCTGGCTGTTGGTAGCTCTTTCAGTTGGCTCCTGTGTCCCTTTGACATTCCCCATTATTACTGATATTATGAAACTGTTATTGTTATTGTTTGTTTGGGCCATGCCTTATTTGGGGGACTAGAAGATGCTCCTTTCATTTCCCCATCCTAGGATCACACATTTATCCGACGAGTTGTGGTTCTTTTCTTGGAGAACAGTATTAGCAACTAAGACCTGGGTGCTAAGTGTGCTCATGACTACTGGGTCATTTTTACTTTCCATTTTGAAAACCTTAAGTATATAGTATGCCTGGAGATATTAGCTGGTAATAGTAATACATGTAGATAACCTATCAAAATAAACATATTAGGAACACGTGACCCATTTTTTTTTTCACCCAATCTTAATGGAAAAAAAAAGGTTGGCAACTACTGCTCTAGAATACTGTCATTAATGGAACTCAGGGCTCACAAATCCTGGCCTCTGTGAGTCCCAGGATCTCATATTCCCGACAGAGACAATCTATTGCTCCAGAGCTGGGCATCCACTCCTCAGCCGGGGTGGTAAGACCTGGCTTCTGCTGGTCACCTCGTGCAGTCAGGGGCAGGTGCCGAGAGGGAGTTGTTGCTGTGAACTGAGCACTTCCTTCAAGAGATGCCACTGCAGAGTGACAGGAGGGGATGTGGTCAGGGAGGAAGAGGAGGAGGAAGCAAGAGATGTGGGGTGGGTGGAGTGAGTTAACTCTGACTTCAAGCTAGGGGACCTCTCAGAGTCCTCCCTGTACCACATATTGGTTCTGTTCTCATCTCAGGCACCATCTCCTGGTTACCTGCCCCTTTCACACGGAGCACCAAGGGAGAGACTGGGGATTGGTCAGTGCTTCTCAGCCAGGAGAACAAGAACAAGAGAGCAAGCACTCTTCTACTGCTGGGAAAAGTCGCTTGTATACATGTAAACACACAAACACAGAACGGTACAGAAATGTCAAGAGGACTGTTGGGGCATGAGTCCATCCACTCACACT
This sequence comes from Rhinopithecus bieti, assembly GCF_001698545.2. Lineage (NCBI taxonomy): Eukaryota > Metazoa > Chordata > Mammalia > Primates > Cercopithecidae > Rhinopithecus > Rhinopithecus bieti. The sequence continues at coordinate 1,930,617 of NW_016820792.1, read as the reverse complement.
CCCCCATCAGCCCCGTACTCATGGACCTCTCCATAAGCTTTTCTAAATGACCTCATTCATCTTCAAAGCAGGCAGGTCCTGTAGTTGACACGGGTAAATGTTGGTCTTCTGTTTCTTCTTTTTAGAAAATACGCTGAAAAATAAAGTGTCTTACTTTTAAAGAGAACATTCCCAGAAATCCTGTTGCTACTGCTGGCTGCAGATATGGCAAATGGTAATTGGTGACTAATGTAGAAGTTTGGTCTTTATCCCAAATTTGTTGGGACGTTAGCAGTGATTTGGCGGTGGCCATGGTAAATAATGGGCTGGGTGCGAAAGATCCCACAGATTTCATTCTGCGTAGGACAAGACTGGGTTTCACCTGAGAGCGGTCTTCCACCTGGGAAGTGGCCTATTCTTCCTTAACTTTCCTAATAGAGTGTAAGGTGTTATGACCCGAGATTTCGCCTCAGGTCTGGAAAGATAAGCTCATGAATACTTACCCATCTGGATTCGGACATAGAGTGGCCAAATGGGGTCCCAAGCCCACCTTCCATTTTGGTCTTTCGAAGCCCTCCATCTGCAAAGCTTGCTTCCCAGCAGCTGGAATTCCAACAGAGAAGAACTCCTGAGGCATCTGCCCCAGCGCCCCCGGCCCTCTCCTCTCCTTACCTGAGGCTGTCCCAGAACACTCCTCCCCACAGCCTGGCCAGGGGAACAAATGAATTTCTGTCCATGAACCCACAAGACTTCAGTCTGGGGTTAAAAGCATAGAAAATCATAGTATCAGCTATCATTGTTGCAGCTCTAATATTACCCTAGTCAAATCACTGCTGATTAAAACCAGCCCTGTTAATAAACCACAGGCTTTATTTCCCCTCAAATGTCTATAACCACTTTCTTCAACCCCTATTAAAAGGCAAAACCCAAAGAAAAACACAGCTTTGGAGCCCAAGTGCTGCTTATTCCCCAGAGGAGAAAAAAATAAGCATGAAAAAAAAAAAGGTTCTTTTTTCCTCTTTCCGCCACTTAATGGAATCAAACCTTTTAATAACTGAAGGGAGAAATCAATAAAAAGCAGGCGGGTGTTATCAGTGGTCCATAACGTTAGAGCAGCTTGAAAACAGTCCTCCTCCACCTCCCAAAACGAATGCATTTGCCAGCAATTCCCTGCGTCTGACTCACATCCTTATTACCTCCTTCTCCTCTTGCTTTCCCCTTAAGGGACTGATTTTCCTCCCATCTAAGCCAAAAAGAATTTCTTTGGATTAAGAAGACTGATGAAAGCATTTTTAATATTTGAGCTCAGGTTTGCAAGCTCCATAAAACTGACTTCTCCCATTGCCTGCTTTGTCTCCCCCCACCTCCCTTGTCCGTAGTTTTCTCCTTCATTTGCTCTGCAGAAACCAAGCAGGGACCCTCTCCAGAGGCGGGGTGCTCTGGCCCCCTGGCAGCTTCCCCCTGTAGGACTGGCTGCAGACTCTGCTCTGCTGGCCCCAGATGCAGGATGTGACATCTTTCAAAACCCTCAGAAAATGGGGAGAGGGGAACTTATGTGACAACCTTCATGTTGATGCTGTATGTCTTTCAAGTAAAGACCGGTTTGACAACGTGCTGAGTGGCTCAGAGGAGAACATGTTTCAAGCCTGGAGGGGAAAGTCTTGACAATTCATTCCAGGGAAAACTGGAACCTTCCCCACCCACCCTGCCTTTGACTAAGGAGGTGGAAAGGAAGGGAGGCCTGAACATAATGGCCTTTGTTCCTAGTTCTTCCCACATTTGCATCACTGTTACAACACTGCTTTCCCTTGCTCCTCAAATTAATGGTAGCTTTGCCAACTTTATCTTAAATTCCTGGAACCTTGAAATTACCACACGTAAACAGCGCTTTGTTGGAGTAACCTTGCCAGGAACTGCTCAATTAAATGGTTTTGGGGAGGCAAGAGACCCAATTTAAAAAAAAAAAATAGTCGTGATTGGGCCACTCTGTTACTGTTCTGAGCTTGGGTTGTGAGATTTGATCGCTCCATTGGGAAGCTACACAACACCAGGCAACTCTTTCACCCCATCGTCATACCAAAAGTCCCGCTGGCTTCCGGGCAAAGCATCATTTTGAAAGAGTAAAAAAGCGTCTGCCACCAAATGCCTCACTATATGATATTTTCCATCCATTTTCATATCCAGTCAAGTCATCATCCACTGAATAATTATTTTTGGATGATGGCAATGTACTAAATGACAGATTGATTTGTATCTGTGTGTGTAAGTGTGTATTTTAGGGGACACGATAAATGTCATCTCAAGGTATAATTCCCAGAAACGACTGGCTGACACAGAACCACCAATCAGTGCAATAAATCACACAAGAAAATAGTTGCTCTAACGGAGAAATGAGCACTTTTGTCTAGATCAGTGGATTTTATAGTGTGAGTCCTCTATTTTTTTCAGGGGTTGTGCTCTAGAAATTTTAATATTTATGATGTTAATGGTTTTTTAAACAAGATTTTTTTTAGCAACAAAAACAGCTAAAATATCATTTCATTGGTGTTTCTTTAAAAGAGTGGGGAAATAAATATACTTTCTGCCAGGAACTTCTTTTCCATAAATTACAGTATTTATTCTTGATAGAGTTCCATGGTGTACGTATTATAAATCAAATGAGGTGCAAAGAGACTGTATCACTTACCCAAGATTATTTATTATCATCCCCATGACGGTCATTATCATCCCCATATCTACTCTTTTTTTTTTTTTTTTTTTTTTTGAGACGGAGTCTGGCTCTGTGGCCCAGGCTGGAGTGCGGTGGCCGGATCTCAGCTCACTGCAAGCTCCGCCTCCCAGGTTCGCGCCATTCTCCTGCCTCCGCCTCCCAAGTAGCTGGGACTACAGGCGCCCGCCTCGTCGCCCGGCTAGTTTTTTGTATTCTTTAGTAGAGACGGGGTTTCACCGTATTAGCCAGGATGGTCTCGATCTCCTGACCTTGTGATCCGCCCGTCTCGGCCTCCCAAAGTGCTGGGATTACAGGCTTGAGCCACCGCGCGCGGCCGGCCATATCTACTCTTTATTTGGCACCAGCTTTAGGAACTGTTTGAGATACATTATAAGCAGAATTTCTAATGCTATCAATAGCACTGCAACGTAGGTATTTTGAGTTTCAGTTCATAAATGACTAAACTGAAGTTCAAAGATTCATCAGTTTGCCCCCAGCAACACAATTAATAAGAGACAGACTGGAGATTCACATTCATGTCAATGACTTCTGAGGCTCATGGTGTGCTGCTTTTAAAATAGGTCTACAGATTCTTTGAGACTCCTCCGTTCATGAGGTGGACACTAATTTTTCTACCGTTAAAAGTAGATTGTACTTAGAGGCCCACTTCAAAACTGTGTGACTTCCGAAATTAGGTCAATTTATTTTGACTTCTTGTTTATTCTCTCTCTCTTACTCTCTCACAAGAGTGTGCATGCAAACCTACGCACGTGGTTTGCTTTAGGAAGCCAGCTGCCATATCATGAAGATACTCAAGAAGCCCTGTGGAGACACCCAGTGGGGAAGAGCTGAGAACTCTTGCAACATCCATGGGACAGAGCCATCTTGGAAGGAGACGCTCCAGCCCCAATTGAGCCTTCATATGGTGGCAGCCCCAGCTGACACCTTGTCTACAACCTCACAAGAGATTTTGAACCAGAACCACCCAGTTAAGCCACTCCTGAATTCTGATCTGCAGAACTGTGAGATAATAACTGTTGTTTTAATCTGCTAAATTCTGGAGTGATTTGTTACGTAGCAATAGATAACTTATGCACATACTTCCTCAAAAGTAACTCCATTTGCCCATGGAACAAACATGGAGCAGACATGGTTGAACCCAGTTTCCCACTGCACAACCAAAATAAAAGCTTACTTGTTTTCCATTCACCACACCCCATGTGTATCCAGTGTACACAAAATTCAGTGACACAAAGAAATTAAAGCCCATTTCCAGCCTCCTCCAGACTCAGCACACTTAAAAGTGTACTTAGTACTGTGAAACTTCACGACTTGTCACCCTGACTCTCCAGAGAATCACAAGGAGCTAAAGTTGACTATCTGCGGTTCGACCCAGTTTCCCATGGTTCAAACCAAAGCACAAAGTAGTGTTGCTTATTGGGTCTACATTTAAACATTCTGAAGTCTCCAAACAATGAAACAAAAAGTGTCATTCCACGAGTCCCATGATATTATGGCACAACCCTTTATACTAGCCAGACACCACTTGACTGAGAAGACTGGAGACTGACCACCGAAATCCCTCAAAGGCACTTTTGATTGGCAGAAAATGTCCCCCTGATGAATTAAATGACCTGAACATGTCTCTCAAATACCCACTGAAGCCAGAGGACATTTGGCAATATTCAGACATACCTACATTAAAGACTGAGTGTCTCAGTGTCATCTTTGCCAGGCCCTTGATAAAAACACTGAAACACTGTAGCTTGAGAAATGTACACGCTATAAATGAACTTGCTCTCAGAGACACAGAATCTAATACGGTCCAGACGAAAAGTTCAAAGAGTCTGGACAAGTTTCCAAACTTTATCAGGATTTCTGGGACATCCAAGCTCATTCTTCCTGTCACTGCTTTTTCAGCATTTAGAAGTTCTTGCCCAAAAGATTAAAATTGTGGAGGTTTTCCCTCTTCATAGAACTGCAAATCAAATATTCCCAAAAGAAGGTCTCCTTGATGAATAAGCACATGATTTTCATTTGCCTGGCTCTGCAAAAGTGCTTTTAAAGTAATCCAGGTGAAATCTCCACGGGCCACAACTCACAGGCTGCCTGCTCCCCGGTCCTAGCAGGAGGATAGCACATACCATGTTTTTTTCCTTCCTCTTTTTAATCAAATGCATTACAGCATGCTGTTACTCTTGGGGCTGTGTTTATCCAGATGATTTTCCAGTACCAGTGTGGACTCCTTTCAGAAGGAAATGGAACAGTATTTTCCAGTTTAGTAACTTCAATCAGTTTGTTTTCGCCAGGCCTCTGTACATGCTGACCTCACTTTTCACTGAACTCCAGGAGACCAAGTCTGTATCACACCAGGCTGGATCAACTATGCCTGGGATTATACACTGATGCCGAAATCTCCCCCATTGCAGGAAGTAGGGGTTTGAATATCGAAGGCCGGAACAATACCTTGAACTTCTTTTGTCATAGATTCATAGTGGCCATGCAATAGGTTAACTCAAATCCATAAAATATATTCATATAAGATTTTTGAATGATTCCGTCCAGGTCATATCCATCTTGGTTTGAAATTCTAATGGTGACACAACTAAAATAAAAGCCTGTTCATTTTCCATGCACCACACCCGCAATCCAACAGCTCCAGGCTAGTGCAGTCAAAACTCACATCCATCTTCTCTCAAGGACTACCATTGGTTCCTTAGTAAGAATCTCCCTCCAGCAGCCAGTGGTAATAGCCGCACCCACTCCTCTAAATCTGTTACTTGAAGCCCAAAGCGCAGGAGAAAGCTTTCCATCTGATGGCACCCCCAGTCCCAGAACAGCTCCAGAAAACAATTGATATCTGCATTGATATTATGCTAGTTGATAATAATAACAACAGATAACGCCATGTATTAGACAGTTATTATGTGCCGGGCCTGGTGCTATATGCTTCATCTCATTTAATCCTCATAACAGTCTTATTTGTCCTTAAATAAGTTGAAATAAATTGGTCCTTTTTAATAAACTAAAAATGAAGTTGAGGGGTTATGTAATGTGCCCAAGGTCACATGGTTAATAAAGGGTAGAGTGTGAGGCTCTGTGAACCTAAGTCTGAACTAGACACAGGCAAGAACTAAAGGACAGGCTTTGGAAATTCCAGCACTGTATGAGGATCTCCAGGAGAGTCATGCAGAAACCATAGCGTCCTGGAAGAGGGTGCGATTAACTGGGTAAGTTGAATGGGTGGGGAGGCTGGGAGGAGGACTTCTCAGAAGCGAAGGTACTTCAGCTGGATCTTGAATGGTGAGTAGACATTGACAAGGCTGATATGGAGAAAGGAACAGTGAGAGGCTGGAGGGGTATTCGAGGAGATGGTACACAGTGTCACAAGTGTAACAGGGGCACAGGACATCTGAGAATGGACAGAGAATGGAGGACAAGGACAATCATGTGGTGTGGGATCAGATCATCAGGGCTTTAAATGTCCACCTAAGGACTGTATTTTACACTGTGGATGTCAGCATCCCATTAAAGATAGTCACTACAAATTTCTATACATTGAAAAGATGTCTCTGCAGATAGCAGGGGCTGGAAAGAGAGTGACCAGTTGCCTATTCTAAGTAATTAGAACTTAGAGACTGGGAGGAGGGAGAGTTGTGAAACAAATTTAGGAGGTGGACTTAGTAGCTATGAGCTTGAAGGGAAAGCAAGTAGTGGTGGAAAGAAAGTTGGATTTTAGGATGATATTCAGTTGGTGCAAAAGTAATTGTGATTTTTGTGATTACTTTTAATTGTAAAAATTTCGATTACTTTTGCACCAACCTAATAATAATGTTTCTCAGTGGATGGTAGCAACCCAAAGAATGCAAGGAAAAACTATTTTTTGTTGGGGGGCATGTAGAGTTAATTTTTATTATGGCGTGCTTTCCATGAAATACGACAATTCCCATCTGGATGTGTTGGAGGCACCTCGGAGAAGATCTGGAAGGCTGGCTGAGATGTAGCTATCAGTCTAATTCTGAAACCCTTTAGGGGAAAAGTTGACATCCAAATCTCCCACATTTGTTGACAGCATGAGAGAGGAATCTTCACAAAGCCTGTGTCATCCTACAGAGGACATGGAGGGCTTGGAGTAGAAGACTTTGCCTCACGCAATCAGCCCTGTTCACCTTTCAGCATCTTGTCCAGGTCTCTCGGCCAGACGTCACAGTGAAGGAAGCACTCCACAGGGTGTAACTGATGAATAATACCCAGATGGGACCCACAGCCCCTCCTCCCAGAGGATGTCTGTACTTGGAATCACAGAGGCAACAGGAAGGTCTAGTTCAATCAAACTCACATTTATTTGGCAGTTGCTATGCAACAGTCACTGTATGGAACATAAATACTCAAAGGTAAGATTGTGGTTCCTCCTCCCTAAAGGAGTTCACAGTCTACTCAGGACTAACAGAATGACGGGGGCCACTGAGGAATATGGCGGTAGAGAAAAACCCAGGTCAGAAGGGCAGCAAAGGATGGGGTCCTCCTTGTCTAAGCTCAGTGTGACCAACCTGTTTACAGTCAATAAAGACAAACCAAGTCTGAAACCCAGGACACAATTAGGGAAGCTTCCATCTTCAGACTGAGTGGCTGAAACATTCACTGCTGTGTTCTTCTCCTTCCTAACGTTTTTATTCCGAGTAAAATTGGCGAGTCGTTGGTGGTCGTTTGCTTCACGCTTGTGTCCCCAGCAGGACTGTGGATCGCTTGCTTATTGCTCTACTTCCTTTGCTTAGTGTCATTGCAGGTATATAATCGGTGTTTAAGGAAACACTTCCTGAAGGAAAAGCTTCTATAAGGGTTGGAGAAGGAAAAAGAAGGCAAATATACGAACACAGCCCTCCAGGCCGGGTGCGATGGCTCACGCCTGTAAACCCAGCACTTTGGGAGCCCGAGGCTGGTGGATCACTTGAGGTCAGGAGTTCAAGACCAGCCTGGCCAACATAGTGAAACCCTGTCTCTACCAAATATACAAAAATTAGCCAGGTGCACTGGCACGCGTCTGTAGTCCCAGCTACTTGGGAGGCTGAGGTAGGAGAATTGTTAGAACCTGGGAGGCGGAGGTTGCAGTGAGCCAACATCGCACCACTGCACTTCAGCCTGGGTGACAGAGTGAGACTCCATCTCAAAAAAAAAAAAAAAAAAAATACAGACCCCTAGAGAAGCCACCCAGCCCCCTCCCCATGCATGCAGATGCCAAAGATGAATATTTCACAAAGCAGACTTCATTCCACCAGTCCTTTCTTCAGGTCTGAGATTTCTCACAAAGACTACCTCTATAAGCAGTAAAAATAAAGGAAACTGCCTGGAAACAAACACACTTTAGGAAATATTATTCATCTCCCTGGGATGCATTCCCCATTTATTTCTCCTCTTGGATTTTCATTCCTGAGACCTTATCCTCTAAATGCTTTCTATCCATAAATAATCCATGTCCATTTCAAAGGCTCCAGCTATCCATGACCACTCAAGAATTATAATGAAACCTGGCTCTTGACTCTGGCCCCCTCTGACTTTTGCATGATCTCCTAATGATGCAGCTAACTGGGTGCAATGTGGAGCTTCTCTGGATGAGATCATCTGGATTGCATGGGAGTGAGCTATATGTGCAACTGGACATTTAGAGGTTGACAGACCTGAAATACAGCATGTGTTGTGTTGTAAAAAATGCAGAGTAAACTGACAGAAGAAATTATTTTTGTTGTGGATGTGCTCCTTGAAGGCAAGTCTGTACCTTCTTTACATGACCTTCCCCAGCTACCCCACTGAAATTCACTTTTTAAGGAAAAATTTTCTATCAGTCATTTACACCTTAGTAAGAACTTTAGCCAAGGTGCTACGTCTGTAGAAGTTTTTGTCTCCTTTATCTCATTTTAGTTATAAAATGAAGGAAAGTCATGGGGAAAGAAATTTCAGGAATCTGTAACAGACAGGACAAAAAATACTTGGGAGAAGCAAGGGGAATTTCCTGGTTTCCAAACCACTTGTTACTGACCCATCCCATAGATCAGAAAAGCCTACCTTGGTCCACATTTCCTAGACTGTACTTAGATTCTCAATATATCTCTCACAGACAATGTCTTTGGATAAAATACTTTATAAAAGAGAGTTGAATTTGCTAATGAAAATAATGCTAAGTGTAATAGAAGGGGCAGTATTACATGGTTTGTAGCACATTTATCTATGTGCTGGAGGAATGATCATGAACAAAAAGACCCTAAGACAGTCGAGTGTGGTAATGTACACCTGTTGTTCCAGCTACTTGAGAGACTGAGGCAGGAGGATAACGTGAGTCCAGAAGTTTGAGACCAGCCTGGGCAACGTAGCAAGATTCCATCTTTAAAAAACATATTAATTAAAATACTAAAACTATCATAAGACATTTTTAGCATGTTTTAAACAGAATGAATTTTCTCCCTGCTTATATTTAGAGATAATATTATTTAGCAAGCCTATTTTGTGGCAGTTTTTTCCCTTTCTGTGGCCTGTGGGCCCATCTGTTCTTCATAAAAATTTGGCTTTAACCCCCACATTGTTAAACTGTGAAACAATGCTATAAGTGACTTCACTTCAGTTTGTGAGGTATTGGATAGCTTCTCTTTTAGGTGGAGTGGTCTATTTCATCTCCTTAGCACATTCTTTGACTGTAGGCTGAAGTGAAGTCCAGGATTTTGATATTTCCTGTCAAATGTCAGGTGTGGTTTGTTCAACAAGAACATATAAGCCCCCACTCCTTTCTCATGTTTTATCAGGATGGGTGAAACCCACTGAGGGACATATCTTGGCCCTCCCCGGGAAGGGTAGGGACAAGTGAGAGGTAAGATCTGTGCTAATTTGTGGGATAGATCGGAGAAGGAACATCACTTATGTTCACTGATCAGCCTCCTCTTCTTTAATTTACAGAAGAAAAAGGACGTCAACATAAATTCCTGGGTTCACAAAGAATATCACACGATCTTATAACTGGAGCTTGGAGACCATCTAAACCAACGCTTTCATTCTTAGTCACAAAAGGCCAGTTACTGAGTCACTTCTCCAAGGTCATCCATGTAGTAAGTGACAGGCCTGGATTCAAAACCAAGTTTCTGACTTCTTAAGTTCAATCGCCAAACATTCCTAGAATTTTCACTGCAGAGAATGTATATAGGATTTGCCAATATCACATCTACAGAACATGAAGTGAAGTGGAAAATTAAACCACTCTCTAGAATAATTCAGGCAAACCAGTCAAGTTGAGAGAATTATTTTTCCTTTAACTGAACAAGAAAATTCAACTCATGAGAACCCAAACTAAGAAAATGTAATGCTGTTGCCTTTTATACTTTATCTTTATCACTGTTTATAAGAAACCTAATACACTTAGAGACGGATACTACAAAATGAGAAAACTTCTAAATATAATGGATTCAGTTCTTCCATTTCCATTTAGGACATCTTTCCAGAGGAAATATCTGCTTTTCCAGCAGATGTCTTCCTTTTACCTTGGGTTAAGTCTAGGAAAGGGAAGATTTCCAGTTCCAGTTTGCAGCGCCAAATGCCTTCCTTGAATGCGTGCTTTTTAAAGTGTTTGTTGGTGTCCACAGGGCTAAAGATTTGAGACTTAACAGCAAATGTCAGAGAAGATAGAAACTTCCCACTTTCTGAGCAGTTCTTACTCACCCTCAACAGTGTTTCACCTGGGGTGTCAATGTCATGGGCTACACGTAAGCTTGGAGATCACTCTTTGTGAAACCAAAAGAAGGCAAGGCTGGTCACCTTCCCTACTATTTCCACTGCCCTCATGAGATGTGTTAGGATCTGCTGCCTTAACATTCTGGACTCCAGAAAGTGGCGTTGCTCTCAGCCCACTCCCTTGCATTCCTTCTCAGGGGCACAGCACCTTCTAAGCTAGCAACAGAAACTGAGATTGTCAACAGAGCCCAGCTAGATCTAGTTTGTGGTGGTCCTCCCTTTGGGGTTTTCACACTGAAATCCAGAGCAAAGCAATTTCTGAGTTGAGATTTTTCCCAACTGTGTTCTTTTGGGAAAAGTCCACATTCTCTTATTTTATCCAGTTCTTCCCCCAAGTCTAAGTCATCCATCTTTAGGCCACTGGGTAGCATGGCTCTTTCCATAGTTCAGAGAGAACCATACTTCATGCATCTTCCTGGCATTAGAACTTCCAATGAAAGCCAGGTGTGGTGGCTCATACCTGTAATCCCAGTGCTCAGGGAGGCCATGGGTGAGAGGACCACTTAAGGCCAGGTGTTTGAGACCAGTCTGGGAAACACAGAAAGATCTCATCTGCAAAGAAAATAAAATAGCCAGGCGTGGTAGCATATTCCTATAGTCCCAACTACTCAGGAGGCTGAAGTGAGAGGATTGCTTAAGCCCAGGAGTTCGAGGCTGCAGCAAGCTATGATCACACCAGTGCACTCTAACAAGAGTGCAAGGGGTGACAAAGCAAGACCCCCCGCAAAAAACTTCCAGTGATCCATTTATTCATTCACTTACTCAATAATTATTTACCAACCAACTGTACTCTGTATCATGTACAAAAGAGACATAAGTTCCTGCCCTTACTGTGGCTTACACTAAAAGACAGAGAGATAGCCAATAATTAAGAAAGAGTACAAACTGATATATATGTAATGTTACATATATAAGTGTGTATATGTGTGGTGTGTAAAATTATGCTCACACACGTATACAAATTTACACACACACACAAACATATATACAGTATTAAATTGTGATATATGCTATAAACGGGGTATTTGAAATGCTATGAGAAAGAACAAACAGAGGAAACCTACTTATATTAGGGGTAAGTAAAAGGAGGTGATATTTCATCTAAGACCCAAAGAGTGTGAGGGGGTCAGTTCCATAAATAGAGGAATGAAAGATCCAGGCAGAAGGAGCAACAGTTGAGCAGTTTCTAGGGAAGGAAAAATCCTTCAGCTAGTTTCTGACCCTCACCAAGTTCTCCTTCTTTCCTTCTTCGTTTCCCTATGCTTCTTTTCTTCTTGCCCCATACCTGGCTCTCAGCATTCTCTTGCCTTTTCTCTATTATTGATCTAGGCCCCATTGGGTCCCTGGGGTCCTGAGGATGCCTTCCAGACCGTGAGCACCTTATACCAACCTGTTTCTATGAAACTTGGAGTCCTCTTCAGCGCAAAAGCATGCAAAGATATACTCTGCAGAGAAACAAACTTGTCTTAGTAAATGATCTTCTGAACGCAAAGCCAATAGGCAGCCTGGGTTTGTCCAAGAGCAAAGATTCATCACACACACCTTCATTGTGCAAATGAAATCTATTTTCAGAGGGTCATGAAAAGGCAGTTCTTGAAAACCAACCAGATATGAAGCTACTGAGAGAATCTGAAGGCATAGGAATATAGATAGAACAGAGGCTTTCCTTCATCTTCTTCATTCTTGAGTCAAAGCAGCTTTCAACTAAAAAAGCTTTCTAAAAATTCCTTAATCTGGGAACCTATGGAATGAAAGTCTGTGAAGATCTTCAGAGGGTCCATGAACATCCTAAGTTGCATGCAAAAATGTATGTGCATATGTACATTTTTTTCCCTAGGTGTATGTGGAAGGGGTAGTGGTCCAGTTTTTGCTAGGTTCAACAGGGGCCCATTGATTTGTGCGAAAATGTAATACTTAATAGAAAAAAAAAAGAGAGACAGATGCTGTCCTGCATGCAGAGATGCTGTCCTGCATGCAGAGATGCTGGCCTGCATGCAGAGATGCTGGCCTGCATGCAGAGATGCTGGTCTTGTCGCTTCTCCATGCACACCTCCTGTAAGACTCCCAGCCCGGCTCTGTGAAAGCCCCTGGGCTCTGCAGAGCACTGTTTCAAAACTCTTGCTATCAGCACCACTTAAATCAAATTCTAAATTCGAAGGTTTTGAGATATTTTTTGCCCATAGACACTCCCCTTGACAGCTGTGGATGGCATGTGGTCCAGGCCTACCAAAATGAGAAACTTATAAAGCAATTAGGAGATGACTAACATCTGCAAATGACTTTGGGACTTTCTTTACAATGCTTTGTCGAGAAGCACTTACTTTTCATCCAAGAAAACAAGTTAAATCCATTCCCCAAGCACGTCACTTAGAGTTAACTGCAAAAGCAGGAATTGGTGTATACTCAGAACCAATAGCATCTAGACATTTTAACCTCTCTGAGAGTTCAATAAAAAATAAGCCTTTATAGTCTAATAAAAAAATTTACTCACGCCTATAATCCTAGCACTTTGGGAGGCCGAGGCAGGTGGATTACCTGAGGTCAGGAATTTGAGATCAGCCTGGCCAACATGGTGAAACCCCATTTCTACCAAAAATACAAAAATTAGCCGGGTGTGGTAGCAGGCGCCTCTGATCCTAGCTACTTGGGAGGCTGAGGCAGGAGAATTGCTTGAACCCGGGAGGTGGAGGTTACAGTGAGCCAAGATCGTGCCATTACACTCTAGCCTGGGCAACAAGAGCAAAACTCTGTCTCAAAACAAAACAAAACAAAAAAAACTCCAGGTGTGGTGGCTCATGTCTGTAATCCCAGCACTTTGGGAGGCTGAGGTGGGTGGATCGCGAAGTCAGGAGTTCAAGATCAGCCTGGCCAACATAGTGAAACCCCCTCTCTACTAAAAAAATACAAAAAATTAACCAGGCTTGGTGGCGGGAGCCTTTAATCCCAGCTACTCAGGAGGCTGAGGCAGGAGAATTGCTTGAACCTGGGAGGCATACTACCCAAATGATTAAAAAAAAAAAAAGTCATAGTTTATAATTTTGGTAATTTTAAGCATTCAATAGATTCCTCTAAAGATAGTTTTCAGCATAAACCATAGGCAAAGCTTTTGTACCAGTCTGGGCTTTTGGTGGCAAACAACAAAAAGGGGCTCCGATGAACTTAAGCAGAAAGAAAGAACTTACGAGACAAGTAGAGGGAAGCTTAGGAAATGTGTTGGACAGCTAGAGAGCAAGGCTTGGAAAGAACCCAGGAAGGCGGAGAGCAGCCATGACCCAGTCACAGAAGCAACAGTCCAGGACATGCCCAATGGTGCCAGGGACCTCAGACACACTGTAGCCACCACACCACCTTTAGGCCCTTCATTCCACGGCACTGGACACTTGCCTCTGCAGTTAGATCTGTATCATTTCCCAAAGATCCTTTGGAGAGTCCGTATCTGGCCCCATCAACTTCTACCTATCCTGGGCTTCCCTCTCTAAAGAGAAAAGCATGCAGTGACAGGCAGCCAGCTACTTGTTTTCCGAATGTCTTTGGCAATATTATACCAAAAATGTGAGAATACACATGTGCTGCTCTGAGAAAGAGACAATGTGAGGATCTTCACAGCTGACACCAGGATTTCCTTTAAGAAGCAACTGTGTTAAGAAAAATTCGATCATCAGAGTCTCGGAAAAGGTAAGCCTTGTGAGTGTCACAGGCTCCTCCTGCGCCCAGGCTAATGAGAAGGGAAGTTGTTCTGAGCATTGAAAGGATACCAACTGCAGGTCCCAGACCACCTGTGAGGGGAGGGAAGTGAAGCTGGGAGGGAGACAAGGGAGGAAGCGGTGGAGCTCCTGCCGGTGGAAGGCTGGGAACTCAGTGATGTGCTCACCCCGTGACTGCCCCACACAACCATTTTCTTTTTCTAGAAAGTCTATCAAACTCATGAGACCTCAGTGTGAGAAATAAGTACATTCCTCATTACAGAAGCAAAGATGTTTCTTACTGGGAACAAAATGATGCCATCAAACCCAACAAGTGAACAAAGTCAGGTAAGCAGAGAAAGTCGGGAGAGTGTGGTCCCCATTGTTCCCCCC